>NC_051182.1:8408658-8558657 GCF_013339695.2 Rhipicephalus sanguineus | reverse complement strand
TTTTATAGGGGGCGAGTTACTAAATTATTGTAGACTTGTGTGCATCCACCATTGAGATGGAAATTCAGCTGTGTTTTAATATTTTAGCCAGTATAGCTCGTGAATGGAATTTGGAGCTGTGACAGCAACACTTTTAGAGGGGGCGAGTTACTAAACTATTGTGTATTTCTCGATGTTTGCATGTTATAAAACCATAGCTGGTTAAAATTAGTCCAGATTTTACGCTATTTCTTAACATATGACCTTCCGTACTGTTCGAAGGCATTGAACCATATGAAATGCTTTGTGCCTTTGTGTGTGTGCCGAAGGTTAGGAGTCATTATACTAGAGATAGATAAAAATAGGTCAGAGGTTAAAGTAAATTTTTCGCAATCAACTTCTTCAGAGCAGGGTTTTGAAGTAATTTAGCAATACAAGCAGATTAGTGCTTCATTTTAGTGTCTGACAGTGCACACTGTTTTATTTTAGTACCTACTTGGGTCATTTCACGCCAGTGTGCCAGGTCGTTTTTTGACCATTTCCAATATTTTGTAAAACTGGTGCTGTTATGTTTCAGTGTGGGAAGTAGTCATTCAAGCGTTATTTTCGGGGAAAGAATTGCATGATGCAGCAAAGACCTTTCAAACTTCGCATGCAGAAATGAAGCTGTGTCAGGCAAATTAATTGACACATGGTTATTGCGTCGAGCTATTACTACAAAGCATTTGTTTCTTTAACATAGTCACCAATCTTTCATGACTGTGATAGTCGAATTTATTTTGATTTCAATTTATGCTATTTGCAGTCGTGAGGAAACATTGCAAAATGCACCATTTTTAAGTATATTGTAAAAAAGACTGAATGTTTCATGTGAAATATATTCACAGTATGCGTTCAGTGCATATACCAAGGGTTGAAAATGCTGCTGGCAAAAAGAAGCAAAAATGTCTTCAAAATTGACACTTGGAAGAAGTAGTGTTTGAACCCATATTGCGGGATCTCTTTCACTGTGTAGCAATCCCAGCTAAAATATTGCCTACACATCATAGTGTGCTTTCCTTGTGCGATAATTTAGACAAAGTTTTTAAGGTGTAATATTATCTTCAAGCGAAAAATAATTTTTTCAAATGAAAAATAACAAGGCTGTGGGAAGTTTCTTGGAGCTTTGCCTTCACTGCACAGCACATCATTGTTCTTGCATGGTATTTCAGACAGAAGTATTGCTTAAATCTGCAACATTTAGACTTGCACTATATGAGCACAGGGGCACCCGCGTGAATCCTGTGCCAATGTGCTGTGCAGCGAAGGTCAAGGAATGAGACTGTGCAGGCTAGGGATTATTCACTTCAGTAAATTTTTCCTTGCTTACAACCAAGCAGTATATATTTTTTTTAAATGGAATATAAATTGCCAGCAAAGTATACCACACAATAATGTCTTGGCGACATTTCTGTTTGGAATGCTACATAGCAAAAGCTAAGCTGCAATATGGGTCAAAAGCTATTTTTTCAGACTGTTACAGTTTGGGTGGAACGTTTCTGATTATTTTGTTTTCATAGTAGTTTTATGACAAAGTGGATATCTATTTACTTATTTATTTATTACTTGACAATACTGCTGACACCAGTAAGCAGTATTGCAAAGTGGGCTACAGGGATAAGTTACACATAAAATGATCTTGCTAAGCAAAAACAGGAGCATAACATATACAAAACACAAGATAAACCAAGAACATCTATACAACCGTCTTAAGGAAAATGATAAGGGAACAGCACAAAATACAAAGGCAATGAACTTTAGAAATCAACCTTCGGTATTCCATACGAAAGAATTAGTCTTTCTCCTGATAAATGTTAACATTAGAACTTCAGCATTTTGCAGTGTTTCCTTATGGCTGAAAAAATGTAACTTGAAATGCAAATTAGTAAACTATTTTAGCCATGAAACACTGCCACCCTCAGATTAAAGAAAGAAATATTCTGCATTAAAACGGAAACAAACAGCGCTGGACATGGGATGAAGAAAGAACAATAGACGAGGGTGCTGTCGCCCTCGTCTACCTTTTTTTCCGTCCCGTGCCCAGCGCTGTTTGTTCCCGTTGTAATCATGTACTAACCAGCCCAGTTAGGTGCTCTCCTGAAATATTTTGCTCTAATTGCTCAAAGCAATAACTTTGTATAAGTTATCTTGCATGACGCAGTTTCACATCTGTAGATGGATGGATGCTATGTGTGTTCCCTTTAAAGCGAAGCATTGACATGCAAGTGGCCAAGCTCAATTTTTGAACTGGCTTAATGCCTTTCCTACCTGAATTAAATTTCTTTCCTTAAAAAAACTTATAATAGGTAGCTTATTTTTCGGCATTGTACATAAAGACCCTGCAAGTTTGTTTTTGGCTGTTCTCGCTGCTTTTCCACTACCAATCCTCCATCTGTCTTTTACTGATTTCTCTTGTGGATGTGTTCATCTTTATCAAGCTTTCTCTAAGCCTAGGGCTTCATGAGAGCTAGTTCCCAATAGCACATGGGTGGACATTTTTACATTTATTTAAAAGGTGGTCCGTCATTTCCATATCTCTCTCACAACCAGTGCATGTGACGCCTACTTACTGGATCTCACTTTATGACTGCATATTCTAAGACAAGATTAACTCGCTTCAGACATTGCACTAGCTTATCATATGCTTCCCTCCTTACTTCGTCCTTATTCTTGCAATAGTTACTCACAGCTTTTCATTTTTAGTATTTGCTATCCATTAAATCATCTCCACCTCTCTGACATTGCACCTAACGCTTATCGTGCATAAAGTTTAATGCATGGTCTCAGCATCACGAAATTTCGTCCTGGAAATTATCACTTGACTACAGGTATGATCTTTTTAGCAGCATGATCTTTTTCAACAGCAAAGGAGTTCGCTAAAAAACCACCTTTTATACTTAAAATGGGGATGACTAATTCCATACCTCGTTTATTAAAGTTAACCTCTTTCAATTTCCTTATGCTTGTTCTTTGTGTTGTGCTTGCCTCATGGTTTGCAGTCTTTATGGATCAGGTATATTTAAAGAGTTGAATAGCCGGTCACCTGCTTATGACACTGCAGCTTAAGCATTGCACCCACTATCATTGCCATAATAGCATTTGGTACAGTAGAGGTTTGTAATGAATGTAACGAGATGTACAGCTCATGAAATAATTGTTGAACAACGAATGTTGTTGGAGCTAGTGATTCAACAAGAGGACTCGTCTTTAGAGGGGCAACGAATTGCATCAAGGTTGCTGCAACAACTTAGACACATCACTTTGTTGAAACATTGGCTCCAACAACACGCTTTGTTCAATGGTTTGACATTCATTCAAGCCGCCATCTTCAGCTCAACTTTTGTCGCGTTAAGATGTACAGGATATACAACTGTCATGTTGTTTTCTGATAGAATTCAAGAGCTATTGACAGCAAGCCTTGCTTCTCAATTTAATTCTCATCCTTTACGTTTACGCTTTAATCTTTGTCATCTTCAGCCTTATTATATGTGCACTGCAGCAGTAGCCCTTCGCAGTGGTCTACAATTTGCCTCGCCTTGTGCGAGCTGATTCCATTTTACACATGCGCAATTCTTCATTTCTTCACCCACATAACTCTCGGCAGCATTAAGTACAAGAATTGTAACTGTTAAGACTTTTGCTTCAACATCATGACAATAATTGAATAGAATTGGTAATGCACGTAAATAAATACTCTTGCAGTTAGAACGTAGTGTGTTTAACCCTGAATTCTTGTGTACTATAGCAATAAGTCTTCGTGAAATCATGCTGCTTGTTCTTCATATAATCAGAACGAGTCCAGAAATATCTCAAAATACCGTTTCTGCTTTTTTGATTTCTGAAACAGTGATGCTAAGGGAGGCCACGTGCACATGCACCATGGCAATGTTTAAATGTGTATAAATTCTGAACATTGCTGTTGCTCTAGGTGTTTTCTTTCACTTCCTTTTCAGACGTACAGAAAGGAGCGAAGTGGAGCTGTCCATGGGCCGTGCACACAGTTTCATAAGCGGGCTTGCAACACTTTTGACAAATATGTTCCTGAATACATCTGCCAAAGTGGCATTTAAAGAAGCATGTAGTAGTGTACTTCACTGTTTATTTGGCATGAAGCAGCAGGTATGCTTCCGTCATCAGCAAGTTCACACAATACAGTGCATCTACACATGGCATGCTACCCCCACATCTACCAGCTCGGGATGTGTAGCTTGATTGTAAAATGTTTACTTTGACTTAACACAACAATTATTAACAAAATGACATGAAAGTTTTGCCACCTATGCAGGCGACATTCTCAGTATACGCTGCCAAATATAAGCGGAGTTTGACCAGTCCATTAGTCGCACATTTCCTTGTAAACATCTCGTAGAGGGCCGCTGTTGTTGTTGCAAGCCAATGCGCCGTGATGAATGAACCATGATTCCAAAATTTTTCTTTTCCTCCGACCTTTGTACACGAGGTAGCATCATCGAATTGATTAGGTCAAAGTTATGCCTTGTCATTCAGCAGCGTTCAACAAGCTCCGTCTTAGAACATGTTGCATGGGTGGTTTTCGCAACATCCTCTTTGTGTTCTTTAACCTTCGATTACCTTCTTCAACCCATTTCGCCTATGCAAGTTGTGTTGCAATCCCCACATTGTACTTTGTAGATGATCCCGCTCTAATCTTCGGCGGTGTTTGTGTATACCTTGTCCTTAGGACATGTGTTCACAAAGCCCAAAGACCGCACACCTGCGGATGATTAGAGCAGGGTACTCTACAGAGTACGTTGTGGGGTTCACGACACCACTTACATCGGCGAATCGGGCAGGAAAATGCCAGAGACGTTCAAAGAACACAAAGTGGGAATGTTGCTAAAGCCACCCATGGAGCGCATTTTAAGACAGCTTGTTGAATACTGCTAGACGACAGGTTATAGCTTTGACCTTAACAATGCGACGATGCTGGCTCAGGAGCGAAGGTGGAGGAAAACTATTGGAATTATGGTTCATGCGTCATGAAGCATCTGCTTGAAACAACAACCACAGACCCATACCGAACGTGTACGTGGACGTATGTGGCTAGTGGACTGGTCGACCTCCGCTCACTTGTTGCCAGCGTATACCGAGACTGCCACCTGCATAGGTGGCAAAGCTTCTATGGGATTTTATGGTGCAGTTGTGGTACAAAACCATTATTTTGCATTAAGGCAAATGTGCCGTATTATATTGCACAGTAAGGGCAGACCATTCTTTAGTATCTTAACGTAGGAGGTACGTAAGAAGACCTTCTTTCAAGGAAATTGTTTTATTCTGGTCACGGAACAGTGTTCTCATTCAAACAAAGTGACGGAGTGCTTTGTTTTATCTGTGGTAACGAAAGCACTTCGTAAGAAGACTCCTTTTTAGAGAAATCGTTTAATTCGGATCGCGGAAAAGTGCTCGGCACCGCTATACCTTCAGCTTTGTCCGTGTTTAGGGGCCAGATTTTTTGCAGTGTACTGGTAGGACAAGAAATCTTCGCAGGTAGACTCATTTTGCTTAAAAAGAAACATGTATTACTTGAAATTGTATTTTACGCACTTGAGGCAGCTTTCGGTTGCGTCAGAGAGTAATTTTTTGCTCTTTTTTCTCACGCATCTGAAAAGGCGCCCGGTGGCGCTGCTTGCGGCGCCGTTGAGAATAGACGATGACGAGAGATGAGAATAGACGAGGAAGGCATTAACAGCTTGGGTAGTGATCATAAACGCATAACATTACAAATGGGATATAAAACTGATAATAAGAACATAGAATCAAAGTTTGGCAGCTTGTATCTAAATGACAAACAAATAACAAATATAGCCGCAAGAGTCGAGGAAAAAGTAGACGAACTACCAGGTAAAGACTGGAAGTATAGTGAGCTGCTACATATAATCACAAAAGAAATGGAAAAAGAGAAGAAAACGATTTCTTGGAAAGGAAAGAGAAAGCCAAAAAGTTGGTGGAACAAAGAAATCCGGGAGGCGATCGAGAAGCGACGTGAGGCATCACGGGAGCACAGACAAGCAAAAAAGGAGAGGCGGCCACAGGACGAAGTCAACCAAATATGGGAAATATATTTAGAGCAAAAATCCATTGTTCAGAAATTAGTCGAGGCAAAAATTAAAGGTGAAAGTGAACGCTGGATGACAGAGATTCGCGAAAAGAAGGCCGCGCCTAGGATATTCTGGAGCCACCTAAAAGCGCTGGGTAGGAAGTCTGACACAATGCAACAACATATGGTAGATGAAGGAGGAAATCAATTGGAAGGGTATGAAGCGCTAGGTTACATCCGAAAGATAACAGCCGATTCGTTTAAAAAGGTCGCCCAGGGGATTCCCCCAGTGAGTAAAAGTACGCAAAGGAGTGCAACCGACGAAGATGTAGTACTAGAGAATTTCAATTGGAAGAAAGCCGAAGGAAAAATTCCTAAGCGCACTACACCGGGCTTAGATGGGGTTCCCGTCAGCCTCATTAACGAACTCGGACATAACACTAAAGAAGCACTGCTGAAAGCCGTAGAAAAGTGCTTACAGGAGAGGGAAATACCAGACAGTTGGCGAAAAAGTAGAATGAACTTAATATATAAAGGCAGGGGAGAAAAGGATAACATTCGATCGTATAGACCGCTAACCATTACATCGGTGCTATACAGGTTGGCGATGCAGGCAGTAAAATTAAAAATAGAAGCGTGGGTGGAACAAAATGATATTTTGGGAGAACTTCAGAATGGATTTCGAATCGACAGGCGGTTAGACGATAATCTGATTGTTCTTACTCAGTGTATAGAAATATCGAAAATAGAAAACAGGCCCTTATACGTAGCTTATCTAGATATTACCGGGGCGTATGACAACGTTAATCAGGAAATTTTGTGGGATATACTGGAAGAAGTGGACATAGGTGACGACTGTATACAGCTTTTGAGGGAAATATACCGAGAAAATACAGTTTGTATAGAATGGGAAGGAATAAGTAGCAAGGACAGCGTTGAAATTAGCAAGGGGCTGAGACAGGGATGTCCTTTGTCCCCGCTGTTATTCATGCTGTACATGGTGAGGATGGAAAAAGCGCTAGAAGGTAGCAACATTGGATTTAATTTGTCACACAAACAGGTCGGCACGATGGTTGAGCAGAAGCTTCCAGGTCTATTTTATGCTGATGATATTGTCTTATTTGCGGACAGTCAAGATGATATACAGCGACTGGCAGATATATGCGGAAGGGAATGTGAGGCTCTAGGACTAGAATTTAGTGCGACAAAATGTGGATTGATGGTATTCAATGATCACGAAGACCATGCGGTCTTTATACAGGGCCAAAATATACCGAGGGTAAGCGAGTACAAGTACCTCGGAGTATGGGTAAATGAGGGGGATAGATATATGGAGGTACAAGAGAAAGCATCGGTAGCAAAGGGAAAGAGGAATGCTGCAATTATGAAGCACAGAGCTTTATGGGGGTACAATAAGTACGAGGTACTTCGAGGGCTGTGGAAGGGTGTGATGGTCCCGGGGCTTACATTTGGGAACTCAGTGGTGTGCATGAAGTCAGAGGTACAATCCGGAATGGATGTAAATCAAAGGACGGTGGGCCGCCTCGCGTTGGGCGCTCACGGGAAGACGACAAATGAGGCTGTAAAGGGTGATATGGGATGGACAGGCTTTGAAGTGCGAGAAGCTCAGAGCAAAATGAGATTCGAAGAGAGGCTGAGGAAAATGAAGAAGAGTAGATGGGCAGAGAAGGTTTTCAGGTATTTGTATAGAAAAAGTGTTGACACGCAGTGGAGAAAGAGAACTAGGAGGCTCACCAGTAAATATACGGCTAGCAGTGCGGGCGATATGGCAACAAGGAGCATTAAGCGGAAGGTCAGAGAGGCGGAGAGGACTTATTGGATGACAGCGATGGAATAGAAGCCGGCTCTGAGTAACTACCGAAAGGGAAAAAACGGAAATAAGGAGGGAAAGGTTTTATGATAATTCAAGGGGAAGCGCTTTACTGTTTGAAGCAAGGTCGGGCTGCCTTAGAACGCGTAGTTATAAAGCGAGATTCAGTAACGAAGAAGAACAATGTACATGCTGCGGGGGAACTAAGGAAACGATGGAACATGTACTGATTGAATGTGGCGATATTCACCCAGTATACGTGTGGGCACGAGTCTACATGAAGCCTTGGGTTTTAGGGACAACAATGGAAAGCTGAACATGTCCGCGATAGAAATAAGTAAGAGACGGTTAGAGTATTGGTGGCAGAAAAGTAGAGATAAAGAACAAAAATAAATAATGGGGGAATAATAAGGTAATTCTGCCTTAAGAGGCAGAGAGATAGACCGTGAATTTGTATTTTTTGGTATAATAACATAGATTTAATCAATGTATGTAAGGTATTAGGCCAACATGAAACAAGGAAGTTTTTTTTTTTTTTTTTTTTTTGAGCCTGGTGGCAGACATGTCACCGCCCCGTTACAAAGGGGACGCTCATAGCATCCATCCATCCATTTTCGATTTCGTTTGCTTCAACTCATGCGCTACGCCATGCGTCCCTCCGCGCTGGTCGTACTGTGCCGCTGTATTCTTGTTTGGATATCTTGAATGTGCTGCGCTGTGAAGGGCCCAGGGGCGTAGCCAAGGGGGGGGGGGTTGGGGGGGTTCAAACCCCCCCCCGAAATTTTTCAGTTTTGCTTGCGTATATATACACGCACACATACAAACGCACGCACGAACATACATAAAGTATGGCTGAACCCCCCCCCCCCCCCGAAAAAAATTTCTGGCTACGCCCCTGGTGAAGGCGTGCATTTATCGTCACTTTTCGACGAATCAACTTGGCTTGGATTGCGGCAGCAGGGCTAAAATAAACGCATAGACTGCGATTACAGCAAAACAAGTGTTCTGTAATCGTATAATAAGGCTAAACTTAACCGCTAGCGCGCTGAAAACGACTGTTACATTCATTACATTAGTGTTCAGCGAAAATAAAGTAATCCTACAGAAATCACATGTGATTTCGGTTTTAATTTTTACTGGCACTACGATCGTCACCGCGTCCACCAACCAGTGTTGTGGGCATGTTGCGCGCCAATGGAAGAAGACTGAACGCAGACAGAAAAATTCTGTTTTAAAAATTTCTACTTTCCTGAGAAACCGCTGCAAGGTTGGACACTTCACATGGTACGCTTTCTATTGCGGTACAATACAAAAAAAGCGATAAAGGACGGTAGACAGTCCCTTTAAAGAATACCAGATAGTCAAAATTTCCGGAGCCCTCCACTACGGCGTCTCTCATATCAAATCGTGGTTTTGGGACGTTAAACAACAATTATTTATAATGTACCCACGCCAGTGCTGGGCAGCATCGAAGATACATGTATCTTACATACTATCTTAACATATTTGGTGGAGGTGGAACATTCCCTGTCCTCACCACTAAGCTTCGCAGCTGCCTCGCCGTCCAGTCTCCGGCCATGGCCTGAAAACCGCCCGTCTCCGTCTACAGCTGCGGCGCCAGCCACAACGTACCTTACGGTGTCCCACCCCCGCGACCCCGGTACATTTTCCGCCCAAGTTGGCCTTGACGTTGACTACTGGCTCAGCATGTACGAGCGTGTTAGCCAAACTCACCGATGGGACCCCACCATGATGCTTGCCAACGTAATCTACTTGGGAGGCACCCCGCGTGTCTGGTTCGAGACCAGTGAGACTGAGCTCGCCATGCAGCTGGGACATTTTCAAGGAGCGACTACGCGACATCTTTAGGGACCCGTCCGGTCAGCAAATGGCAACACGAAAAGAACTTGCCACCCGTGTCCAGTCTTCGACCGAGTCGTACGTCTTGTACATTCAGGACGTACTCGCACTGGGCCGAAAAGTGGACGAGCAAATGTCCGAGGTTGACAAGGTGGGCCACGTACTCAAACGCATCGCGGACGACGCGTTCAATCTGCTGGTCTACACAAATGTGTCGACCATCGACCTCATCATTAAGGAATGCCGCCGCTTCGAAAAGGCCAAAAGCCGCCGCGTTGTGCCTCAATTCGCTCGGCTACCGAACACGGCTGTCACGTCAACGTGCTCCGATCTCGGCGCTACACCACCCTATGAGGAGAATGCGACGCGCATCGTTCGACGGGAGCTTGAAGCGGCAAGTCCAGCGCCCTTCCACACACCTCCCTTTGACCAAGCCGCTGTCCAAGCACCCCGCCACGGTCTCTGTTATTCAGGCCGTCGTGCGGCAAGAAATTGCCAATCTCAGTTCCCCTGTCGCCTGCTTCGTCTCTCGACCCGAATACTGACCGACGCCAACGAGTGCACCTCGCAATGACTCCTATTTTCCTCCATGATTCCGCAATCCATTGGAATGGAGAACTTCCTACGACAAACCCATCTGCTTCCGCTGCCACCGGGTGGGTCATGTCTCCCGTCACTGCCGCACCGCCTGGACGCCGCCGTATTGGGGCCAATTCTCGTCGCCTTCTCGCCCATACGCTGCACCTCGCCGGTATTCGCCCAGCCGTACGTACACTGCCTCTGACACACCCAACAGCCGCCCTACTGCTCGATCACCGTCGCCCCAACGCCGTCGTTCCCCGTCGCCTCAACCACGCCGCTATTCCTCGCCGCTCAACTACGTCTCGTCCCGTGCGGAAAACTAGATCGTGCAGCTCCTGGAGGTAGTGCTGCATCATTTTCACCTGAACCAAATCCGCCGTTGAAGCTCCCTACGAGCACGAACTTAATTGATCTACAAGTGAACGGTGTTATGGCACGACATAGCCAATCCTGTGGCACACGGCAATAAACACTCAATGCGTAGTAGAATGAACTACGATCGCTTTAATGGCGACATCGAATCCAAAGAAGAAGAAAAACACGTGCATAGTGGGTCGCTTCTCCGCTTCCTCTTTCTCTTCTTTTCTAGGTCCCAACATCTTCCGGGGCCTCAGTTTTGGTAGCGCCGATCTCCATGTAGTATATATTCTGCGCGGGTCTTTTCAAAACTTTTCCGCTACCCAGGCGTAACAAGCAAGCGCGAACAATTCTGTCATTGCCGAGGTAAACTTCAACTTTTGCCAGAGGCCACATAAACTTCGCTTTGTTGGGTGTGTCCACAATAACGATGTCTCCAACTGCTAGGATGCCGGAAGAAGATCCAGGAGAACGATGTGCAGATGGTAGAGTGAGAATATACTCGTGCTTCCAACGTCTCCAAAAATGATCCAACAAACTTTGGCGGTGTTGTAAACGCCGTGAATATTCCTTCGCACCGCTGTGGTTCACTGAATCTTCTGTTGAATCACCATCCGGCAAAGTGGTAAATTGTTGGCCTATAAGAAAATGTGCTGGCGTAATCGCGGATGGCTCACCAGCTTCGAGGCAGGCGTAAGTAAGCGGTCGGGAATTAACCACAGCTTCGACCTCGGTAAGTAGCGTACCGAGTTCTTCAGCAAAAAGGCTGTTTCGTCCGAGGACTTTTCGTAGAGACGTCTTCACTGATCTAATCAGTCTTTCCCACCAACCGCCCCACCACGGCGCCGCATCTACTATGAATTTCCATTTAATCCGCTGTGTCGTGATGAACGACTGGAAGTCGGTCTCTTTGATTCGGTCCAGGAGAAAGCGCTTTGTATCTTGAGCCTTCTCCAGGAATGACAAGATATTTTGAGAGCTGTAAGTAAGGCTGTCGGTCTCCATGTTCCATGTCATTCCGAGGACTTTTGTTGTGGTTGACGTTTGTCCGCTGCGGTTAGGTATAGCTGGTTCGTTTGAGTCGAATATGTCCTGCAGCTCTTGACAACTTGTTGTCCATTTTTTGAGTGGCATTCCAGCGTCATTCATTATTGCCTTTGTGGTGGCGTAAAGATCTACAGCTGCTTGTAAGTTATTCGCCCCAATCAGCAAATCGTCTACATAGAATGACTTCGCAAGTAGTTGGGCCACTCGATGCTGCTCGTTGTCTACACCTGTTTTGAGGTGATGTTGAATGGTCGCTGTAAGAATTAATGAACTTGGCGTCGATCCGAAAGGTACTCTTGTCATTCGCCAGACCCGTATGTCGTCTTCCCTGAATGGTAACGTCGGCTTCTCAGCAAACCACAAGAACCTGAAGAGATCTCTGTCTTGTGGTCTAACACCAACCTGCAGAAACGCTTTTTCTATGTCTGCAGTCATTGGTACTTTGTACCAGCGAAATCGCAAGAGGACTTGTAGCAGCTGAGGATTCAAGTTCGGCCCGGTTTGTAGGCAATCATTCAGCGATTTTTGGTCTCTTTTTGCATGCGACGAGGCATCAAATACCACCCTCAGCTTCGTAGTGAGAGAGTCCTCACGGATAACTTCTCGGTGCGGCATGTAATATGTACGCTCATCATTGGGTTTCCTTTTGGAGACTACTTCCGCGTGTCCCGAGTCAGCGTACTGTCGAATGGCATGGTCGCACCGTTCCAGCAGGCCTTTTTTGGTTGATAGTCGTCGTACAAGGCTCTGAAGGCGGTTACGTGCGACGAGGTAGTTGTCTTCAATTAATTCTATGTCAGGTTCTTTGCACGGCACTGCAACTTCGTACCGTCGATCCTTCTTGACAATATTCTCTAGGAACCTGGACAACGTGGTTGAAGAAGTTAGCTGTTCTTCCTCTGGGGAGATGCCCATAACATCCACAGTCAAAAAGGACTGCAGATCATCATTAATCTCCGATTGTGAACGTATATCTGTTCTTAATACACATACCATCACTCTGGATGTGCTTTGAACAAAGCTCCTTTTCTTCACAGGTCCTTGTAGTGTCCAACCCAATATAGTGTTAATAGCCACTAGTCCTTCAATTTCTTGGCTTCTGATGACTTCACCGGTTATGATCTTCCATATTTGGTCTGATCCAATAAGCAGACTTATTCCAGGCTCGGCTTGCGCCATAGGAATGGTAAGCTCGTCCGCTAATACCATCTTCAGTTCACGAAGGTTCTTGCTAAAGGAACAGTCAGTATTTGTCACTGCGACATCTTGACAGATTACTGGTATCGTGATAGCTTCGATGACCTGTTCTTTGTCTCCAAACTGACTTCTCACGTGCACTTCGACTATTTTACTTCGTCGTGGTTGGGAAGGTACTTCAGACGCAAACGTGTTGATTGCCAGCTTCGTTTCTCCGATTACTTTCAACTGCAAACGTGTAGCGAGTTCTTCCTTTATAAATGAACGTTGGCTGCCGCTGTCTAAGATTCCTCTTATGTAGCAAGCCTTATCTTCTCTTCCCACCCAAGAACGAAAGGTTTGAAGATGTACACCTTCGTCAAGTTGGCAGCTCGTTACGGCAGTTGATCTTTCGTTCTGATCTGACTGCGTTTCGTTAACGCATGCTGTCGTTGTGTTCAATTTCCTAGTACTCTTTTCATTGGCGTTTGGGTTGCACATAGTTGTTGCGTGCCTTTTTTTACAAGAAAGGCACTGTATGCGTCTTCGGCAATCTCTGGCTAGGTGCCCCGGTATAGTGCATTTATAGCACCTCATGTTTTTGCCTAGTCTATCTTTCTTCTCTTCGAGCGTTAGAGAACTGTCGCAAACCTCCGTTTCATGTCTCAGGGATTTGCAGAAGAAGCACTCACCATATTTCGGCTTTCCCGTATGCGCGGTATGCAGCACAGATGCCGATGGAATATGCTTGCGGTTGTGAGTGCGTTCTGACGATTCTTGTGTCCCTGATCGCTCTCGGCTTTCGATTTCGATGCGGGTAAACTGTAGCAAGCTCTCGAGCTCCTGACACGATGACACTGTTTCTTCGTTTGTAGCAACCGATGTTCGGAGCATGACTTCACTTATACGGCGCTGGCGGTGAAAAGAAATGACGATATCTTGCGGCAGTGCTTTTAGTAGAATGTCATAGAGCATCGCAGAAAAGCTGCTTGTCGGCACCCCGAGAGCGTCGAGACCACGCATGTTCATCTGGACTTGGTCGTATAGAGTGCGCAGCTGTTGTACGTCAGACGCCAGTCTCACGCATCGAATGTCTCTCAAGGCTCGTAGGTGATGTTGCTCTATTTGCCGTTTATCCCCATATCTGTCTTTTAGTAGCTGAACTGCATTTCCGTAGCATGCGCTTGTAGTCGCAAATCCAGCGATTGCTGCAGCAGCTTCTCCTCTCAGGTAATTCCGAAGGTAATGGAACTTGTCCGTCTCGCTTAGCGTCGCATTTGAATGCACGGTGCCTTCAAACTGCTCCCAGAAAGCCGTCCACTCCCGTATGTTTCCGTTAAACGGCTTGATCTCCAGTCGAGGTAGGCGGGGTCCAATATGTGTTAGAGAAGTGAGTTGGGCTAGTTGGTGCGAATTAACTGTGGACATATCTACTAGCGCGAAAAACACAAAGGACGAGGTAAAGACGGCAGACAGGACACAGCGCTAAACTTCAACTGATCTTTTACTTCCACAAGACACAAGAAATCACAAGCTGCGCAGGAGGCTGCGCCACACGGAAGAAAACAGCCAAAAACGCCCCCATAAACGTAACTACATTTTTTTACTTTCACATGCCCTAAGTTGATGAATCGTGTGATAACTAATCCAACGGTTCTATGCGCAGATTACGGTTCAAGTATGCGCACTCCTTGTTGCTGAGGGCCAGCGATGGTGCGCTTACACACCGATCACCCGCTTTTTTTATGCAGAAGGCCTCGTAGATCTCTCTGTCTGATTGCCCTCGCAACCGCCTGAGCACACGAGCGCAGTGAAACTGTGCTTTGCACGCGCACCTTCGGCAATGGTCAGCAAGATGGCCAGCGGCAGCTACGGCACTGACGGATGCCCGGTGTTCCCTCAGACGGTCGTTTAAACAACGGCCCGTCTGGCCGATGTAGCACTTTCCGCACGACAGTGGAATCATATACACCACTGCGACTGAGCATTCCACGAAGCGCGTGACATGCTTTTTCCCACAGGCTCGAGCACCCTCCGTAGCATTCACCATACGGCACATCCCAGAAAGTTTTCTCGGTGCAGTGAAAACAACTGAGACGCCGCATTTCAGTGCTGCCTTTTTGAGGCGGTGCGACACCCTGTGCATGTACGGCACCGGTACAGGGCGCACCTGCCTTGCCTGCTCACTAAGCCCAGTGGTGGGTCGTGCCTGCTTAACCTCTGAAATGAGGCTTTCCGCTACCGACACTATGGTGCCGTCAGGGAAACCGGCGCTTCTCAGCCTATTGACTTGGTGCATTACACTGCTTGCTACCTGGTGCTCACAGGATTTGTGCAAGGCGGCTCGAAGGCTATTCACTGCTATTCCCCTTTTGACAGTTTTAGAGTGGGCCGAATTATAGTTGAGGATTGGTTTCTTACTTCGCGGGCAATATGCCCAGCAGAGTGTACGTTCCTTAAAGCTGATGCGGAGATCAAGAAATTGTAAGCACCCATCGACGTAATCTGCGCATAGAACCGTTGGATTAGTTATCACACGATTCATCAACTTAGGGCATGTGAAAGTAAAAAAATGTAGTTACGTTTATGGGGGCGTTTTTGGCTGTTTTCTTCCGTGTGGCGCAGCCTCCTGCGCAGCTTGTGATTTCTTGTGTCTTGTGGAAGTAAAAGATCAGTTGAAGTTTAGCGCTGTGTCCTGTCTGCCGTCTTTACCTCGTCCTTTGTGTTTTTCGCGCTAGTAGATATGTCCACATCCAATATGTGCATTGCCGACATTCGTAGGAGCATGGACGGTACTTGCTGAATTTCCAGCGTCGACGGCTCTCTGCGCGTTGTTGATGTCTTCGATTCGGCACTGTAGACGTGCAAGTGTCGCTACCGCTTGGTCTTCGTAGTCTGCTGCTGCGGCGTATTCAGACGCGAGCTCCTCTGTTGGAATGTGGTCTTCCATTTCGTCCGATATCTTCTTCAGCTTTTCATTGCTGGATGTCAGCCGCTCCTTCAATGCGATGATTGTCGCTCTGTCGACGCTGTCGCTTTCCAAAATAGCTGTCGCCTCGTTGATTATCTTGGTATTCTGAGCTCGTGCCGATGATCTCTTCTGCTTCAAACGATCCATTGCTGCAGAGTACTAACAGGAAACCTTGGGCTTGCGTCCACTCGTTGAAGTAGCTGGTCGCGGCCACCGACGAGGCTTACCAAGCACCGACGATTATTCCCCAGAGAAATCGTTCTTGTCGATGCTGCCGTCCGTGTCGCCGATTAGCCGCAGATCCCGGGTTTTCGGCACCATATGTTATGGCACGACATAGCCAATCCTGTGGCACACGGCAATAAACACTCAATGCGTAGTAGAATGAACTACGATCGCTTTAATGGCGACATCGAATCCAAAGAAGAAGAAAAACACGTGCATAGTGGGTCGCTTCTCCGCTTCCTCTTTCTCTTCTTTTCTAGGTCCCAACAAACGGTATTTCTATGACGGCGTTAATTGATACTGGAGCTCAGGTGTCTATCATCAATGCGCATCTTTGCCGTCGACTTAAGAAAGTACTCACGCCTGCTACAACTCAAACCGTACGCGTCGCCGATGGCGGAACTCTTGTCACGGGAATGTGTACCGCTCGGATAAGCATTTCCGGCCGCCACGTTCCCGTCCTCTTTACCGTGCTCCGCAGTTGCCCTCACGACCTCATCTTAGGCATGGACTTGCTCTCGACGCATTCTGCCCTGATCGACTGTTCTGCCGGTACTCTTTGCTTGGAACTTCCTCTTCTGCCAGATACTAGCCCCAAACTCCAGAACAGCCTCTGTACCACAGACTTTATCCGCATGCCACCTAAAGCCCTAACATTCGTCGAATTGGCAACGTCTTCATCGGTGCTTGGCGGGGACTACATCGTCACGCCTATTGCTGATGTCCTTCTGGCGCGCGACATCACTGTACCACACTGCGTTGTCACCGTAGCCGCTAACCGGATACATCTCCCTGTTGTAAATTTCGGCTTCACGAAGCAAGTGCTACCCCAAGGCATCTCAGTCGCCACGCTCCGATCCTTCGCAGATGACCACGTCACCATTTTCGCTGCCGCCGTGTGCTCAGATGTTCCTTGTCGCTCGCCGGATACCACATGCCTCGACATGGCATTACGTCACATGATCGCCCCGTACCTCGAACCTGAGCAATCAGCCGCTCTAAGCCGCCTTTTGGCTTCTTACCGCGACATCTTCGACGTGGATAATCGAGCACTAGGCCAGACTTCTCTTGTAAAGCACCGCATAAACACTGGTGATTCTCTTCCCGCCTGTCGTCGTCTGTCTCCCTTTTGTGTTCGTCCAAACATTCGCGCTGTTTTCCCTCCTTCCCATTCACCGCCGACCATATCGGGTGTCGGCCGCAGAGCGTAAGGTCATTCAACAAGAAGTGAACAAGATGCTGGCCAGAGGCATTATTGAACCCTCATCGAGCCCTTGGGCGTCACCCGTCGTGCTGGTTATCGAGAAAGACGACACGTGTCGCTTCTGCGTTGATTACCGTCATCTGAATGGAATTACGAAAAAGGACGTTTACCGTTTGCCCCGAATTGACGACGCTCTTGATTGCCTACACGGCGCGCGCTTTTCTTCAATAGACCTACGCTCTGGCTACTGGCAGATTGCTGTGGATGAGAAAGGCCAAGAAGAGACTGCGCTTTAACTCCCGATGGCCTATACCATTTCAAGGTTATGCCGTTCGGTCTCTGCAACGCCCCAGCCACGTTCGAGCGTATGATGGACTCTCTGCTACAAGGATTCAAATGGACAGTAGTAGGGTACGCATTTGGGCTGGTTGGTTCATGATTAAGAGTGAAAAACAGCGCTAAAAAGACGGGACAAGAAAGGACACGGGACCATGGCGATGACTAAAAACCACATGTGTTTTATTCCTTCAGTCAGCATAAATATACTTCACCACTATCGCAATGAAACTACAGAAAATTCAGCCTGCGCAGAGGCAGTAAGGCGATCAATGGGACATGAATGCTATCTCCTTCGGAAGGAGGGAAATCGAGGAGAGGCTTACACATGACTCGCCGCTATTGTGGACGTGATAAGCCTGTGAAATGAGACGCGCGCGCTCGTCATGGTATTTTGACAAGAAAGTGGTATGTTCAAAAGATGGATGGCGATCGCAACTGTCTTTTTAGCGCTGTTTTTCACTCGTAATCAAATGAACAACATGTCTTTGTTATCTCGACGATGTTCTTGTATATTCGCCTACACTTCGGCGTTTGTCAGCTATTCTTGACGTCTTTCGCAGAGCTGGCCTCCAATTGAACTCGTCGAAGTGCCACTTCGGCCGCCGGCAGATTACAGTCTTGGGCCACCTCGTCGATGCTTCAGGTGTGCAGCCGGACCCAGAGAAAATTCGTGCGGTCACCAGTTTTCCTGTACCCCAGTCAGCCAAAGACGTCCAGAGTTTTGTGGGACTATGTTCCTACTTCAGAAGGTTCGTGAAAGATTTTGCAACAATCGCTCGACCACTCACTGAACTTCTGAAGAAAGACGTGCCTTTTACGTGGGGTCCCGCTCAAACCGCCGCTTTTTCTCGCCTCGTCACGCTTTTGACAACGCCGCCTATATTGGCCCACTTTGGGCTCGGAGCCGTCCTAGCCCAACGACAACAGGGACGCAACCGGGTTATCGCCTACGCCAGCCGCCTCCTCACAGCTGCCGAGCGCAATTATTTCATTACAGAGCGTGAATTCCTTGCTCTTGTCTGGGCAGTCTTGAAGTTCCGCCCATATTTATATGGCATGCATTTCTCTGTAATAACGGACCATCATGCGCTCTGTTAGCTTTCGTCACTAAAGGATCCTACTGGCCGGCTTGGTGGCTGGGCTCTGCGACTCCAAGAATATATCTACACAGTGACGTACAAGTCGGGCCGCCTACATCAGGACGCAGACTGCCTGTCTCGCTACCCAGTCGACAAATCGGGCACTATCCCTGGCACCGACATCGACGCTTGCACCTTTTCAGTTTTCTTCCTGACAAACATCGGCGACGAACAACGCCGTGATGCGTCCTTGCGTACTATCATCCAACGCCTAGAATCGTCGTCTACCGACCGGTCCCGTCGCTCGTTCGTCCTCCAAGAAGGTGCACTCTACCGCCACAATTTTCACGCAGACGGACCAGCCCTGCTGCTTGTTCTTCCGAAACACCTCCGCTTGGCTGTCCTTCACGAACTTCATGACCTTCCAAGTGCCGGTCCCCTTGGTGTATCGCGCACTCACGACCGGATCCGCCGACGCTTCTTTTGGCCAGGGCTTGCACGCTCTGTCAGAAGATACGTAGCGGCGTGTGAGAAATGTCAGCGCCGCAAAACACCCTCGATGCTTCCCGCCGGGTGCCTTCAGCCCATTGACATTTCGTCAGAACCGTTCTGTCGCGTTGGCTTAGACCTACTTGGCCCGTTTCCACTGTCTTCCTCTGGCAACAGGTGGATAGCTGTGGCCAGACTACGCCACGCGCTATACGCCATCACACGAGCTCTTCCAACAAGCTGCGCCACAGATGACAAGACAACTTTATTTTATTTATTTCAGCATCAACAGGGAAGAATACAACTCTGGTGAGGCTACAGGGTGCTAGCAAAAGCCTCTAACGGCTTGACAAAGGCCAGCACCCCGTTTACAAAACTACAAAGCAAAACAGCAGTGGACAATCAATACGTGTACTTAAGGAAGAGCCTATAAATATAGTGACGGCTTATAGGTTCATTTGTCAGTTTACATTTAGATTTAGATGACGGGACTAAAAATGGTGGGGGCGGAAATTGCACTTGAATATAACTTCAGTAATTATGCTAGGCTGCCTAATTGCTTAGTTTATCGTATTAACAGAAGAGTTAAGAGCCTGTGGCAGCAAGTACATCAGCATTTGGCGGCCATAGTTTGAACGAGTGTAGGGAACGTTCCATGTGTGACTGCTTCGTGTGGCGTATGTTTTTGCATGTGGAGTTAAGGTGGCAAGTTTTTCTAGAAAAGAGTCGTTACTTCTGCAGTATGCATCATACCGTTTCAATAGAAGTGTGTTGAACAGGTCCGACAATGATGTTATTCCAAGATCTTCGAATATAGGCTTTGTATGGGCATCATATGGTTCATTGGAGATGATTCTTATGGCTTTTTTCTGCAGCCGATGGATTTTGGACAAGTTTGTGTCAGTCGTTGTGCCCCATACTAGATAGCCATATGTTAATGTAGATGAGAAAAGGGAATTGTATAAAAGCAATTTGATGTGCTTTGGTAGGAAGTAACGAAAGCGTGTTAAAATACCCACTATTCGCGAAAGCTTGGAGTAGACGAGATTAATATGTGCGTTCCATTGCATATTTTCTTCAAAAAGAACACCCAAGGTTTTTATTACTGGTACCAGTTCTATTACTGAAAGACCAAGGTGCAGGATAATATTTGAATTAATTGGCTTATTTCTAGGGCGAAAAAGAACTGCTTTTGTCTTTGAAACGTTTATAGTTAGGGAATTAATTTCAATCCACTTATTCAATATATTGAGCACCTCATTCGCTTTTTTTTTGCAAGAAGAGGCAGACTGTGATGTGTCAAAAATAAACGTGTGTCGTCTGCATAAATTACAAACGATGAAACGAGATGTCGCCGACTTCCTCCTACACGACGTGATCTTGCAACATGGAGCTCCACGCCAGCTGCTTACGGACCGTGGCCGCACATTTCTGTCGAAGGTCATAGCCAAGGAGGTTTAAGTTTTTTTTAAACCTCCTTGGTCATAGCCGATATTCTACACTCATGTGAAACGAGGCACAAGCTCACTACATCCTACCATCCGCAGACAAATGGCCTGACGCAGCGTCTCAATCGAACACTTACAGACATGCTCGTGAAGTATATTTCCTCCGACCACTCTGACTGGGACCTTGCTTTGCCATACGTGACATTTGCGTACAATTCTTCGCGCCAAGACACTGCCGGTTACTCTCAATTTTTTCTGTTGTTCGGTCGACAACCAATGTTGCCCCTAGACACCATCACCCTGTTTCCCGCAGTACCGAGCAGCGAATGCGCCCTTGACGTTATCACCAGGGCTGCCCATGCACGTGAAACCGCCCGCACTCGTCTTTTGGCTTCTCAAGAAAACCAACGGCGGTTGTTCGATCGCAGACACCGTGCACTTCTCGCCCGGTTTTTTAACACGAAAGTGTTTTATGCCGGGGTCCACCAAGACTTCAGTGACGTATTTCCGTCACAGAAATGACGTCAGAAAATTTACACGATCAGATGGCAAGGAAAACAAGGTTCCGTCAACGGGCATCGAACCCACGACCGCTCGGTCCGCAACAACAGATGCCGGGCACGCTATCCACTGTGCCACGGTCACAGACTCTAAAGGCTTTACAAACGCGCCTTTTATATCTACCACTCTCCCGGTCGGCGGGGTGGTGTTGCCCTCTGGGAGCGGTAAGGTAAAGTAATTCGTCATTACTGTGGACTCCGCGATTAGCACCTGCAACGCGTCATACGTCCGTCCTATTCGGCGCGTTTTCAATAGAAGTTCAATTTGGTCAATGCTTTAACACCGCGAAGTGGAACCTAAGCCCAATGTCGTAATAGCATCACGCTAATCCAAACAAAAAAATTGGACCATCTCCCCGAAGGGAACGCTGATGGAATGCGAAGCAGCAGCGTTGCGCACGGGTGGCGTCACGGGTTTAACGGCGCTGACGCGGGTGCTGCGGTGAGCGCTGGAAGATTCGTTTGAAGCGAAGCTCGGTGTAGCGTTTACTGGTGTAAACGTTTGTTTGAAACGCGGACGCGGGAGGCGAGCGGGCGTTGGAGCCGGAAGCTGCGGCGCTCCGGCGGGTGAGGGAGAGAGTGACGTACGCGCGCACCTGCGAGGGAAGCGTGCGAGGGGTGCGTGACGTCACCGCCCAGCTGCGGCGTGACCTACTTGGCACCGCTCCAACACCTGCGCCGAGGGAAGCGCGTTGCCTCGCGTTTGTGCGGACGGACGGACAGCGTTACACAGGCTAGTCAAAGAGCTGCTACGCATCTAATAGCTCTGCGACGCGCGCCTGCCTCACCTGGCTGTAACACCGCGTTCCCCGCTCACGCGCTCGCCCCGAGAAAAATCCCGGCCGGGCTATCGGGGCGGCACGACGCGCTTTGCGTTTCCCTCTAGTCTGGCCGTGGTGTCCAATCACATTTTAACATGCCGGGGGATGGCGACCAAGTTCTGCGTCCAATATGCGACGCTCTTCTGGCTATCACACCTCGTTCCCTGATTATGCTTTCACCGTTAACTACTACAGCTACCACAAGGGTTTGTTTAATCATTTAACATGGACGTTAGTCGTCGGGATAGAGATGTACCACCAATCATCAATGTGGGTGCATACACGTTAAACGGTGCCATTAGCTGCCAGACATTAATATACATTGTGCAAACTCTCTTATAATAATGTACAGTAAACATTCAGTTACTTCTGTAAGGGCACGCTTTATTTTCGTGCTATTCCGATTCCTATGACGGAGGAATCAACCATTTTTTTTTGTCCTGCTGTGATCTCCCAACCGTCTCGTTGGGATAGCGCAAGACCTGTTGTCTCGATACACAGGTCCATACCGAGTCGTTCGTGCGGTTACCCCTGTAACTTATGAAATCGCTCCTGTGGCCTCGTCGCCTTCATCTTCCACACAGGCCAGCGATATCGTACATGCCGCACGCTTGAAGCCCTACCACTCCCACAGTGACGTTGACATCCGATGCGCCTAGACTATAGTGAACTATATGTTCTAGTTCACTATAGCGACGGCGCTTCTGCCGCCGGGGATTATGCTACATGCATATTGCCAGCCCCTCGAACCATGCGCGTGTGCGCCGGACGAAGAGAAGGAACATCTCTCGCCGCTCGTGCTTTGAGCTGAACCGGTCAGCGCTACAACCGCTACTGTAAATATGTCGTGTAAATGGTCTACTGACTACAGTCTACCGAGTCGTCATTCACGTAACAATACTCTTTAGGTATCCTGTATCTGTTTCGCGATACGTCTCGCAAAACGAAAATATGTATCTGTATTTCCGATACATTCAGCAATGTATCGTGTATCTTGAAATACAAGATACTGATATAGAAACAGCACCGTGCGAAAAAATAGATGTCGGCCGAACTCCGCTTCTTAAAGGGACCGTTATACGGTTTTTGACGATATTGTACCTACACATTGGGCCGATAGAGCAAGTCCTATGGATAATTTACAGACCGATTTAAACTCTCTGTGTAAACCCTATTGCAAAACCCAGCGTCACTGGGTACCAGCGTCCAGTGCCATGCCTGATTATGGGCCCAGCGTCGCGCTGGATACTGGGCCGCTGGCGCGGCGTTTTACTGGGAGGCGCTGGGTACTCAAGCGCAAAACGGCTCTGCAGCGTAAAAACGACGGTGCCTACGTGCCCTACATAAATATATTAGTAAATAAAGTGATATATAAAGCATTAGTGCAATGAAGAAATGCCCTACGAAAAAAAAAAACAGCTCCACCATGAGGATTCGAACTCACCACCTCTCGATCTCCAACCGAGTACGCTACCGTTGCTCCACGCTGAATTTTATTTTCTTTCTTTCATGGTATTTATTCAACACAGACATGGCACTTGAACGCAATTCAATACAGACAAAGAACTAATATGTTGATTATGCTCTTATCGCGACACAATGACTAACAGACGGCAATCGAATTCGGAATCATCTCTATATCGAATACATCAAGTAACGCTATAGCAACGGCCTTTTCCAATGATATGCTAGAACAGCGGTAAGGACAAGCACCTCACCAATGCCGGATACCATTCTGGCTGACTTTCGATTTGCTCGTATACATCTCTTAGCTGAGTGGCCATCCTATGAAGTGGGCTGTTGAGGAAATTATCGGCTCTGCGTTTCTCTGCAACATGCGCGTCTTCCGCAGACTGCATTCCAATGAAAAGAAGCATGTCAAATGGTACGTCATTATAACTCGCTGGCAAGAGATATCGCAGGCAATGTGAATTTAGCACAAAGTCTTTTTGAAGAGTTCGTTGGAGCACATCCCAAAATAAGATTGCATCTCTGCAGCTTATAAAACAATGTTCAATTGTTTCTGGCACATCACACAGAGGACAATCAAGGGACGACACAAAAATGTCTCTTGAACGAAGCCAAGTCTTCACAGGCAAAGTCTCTGAATGTAATTTAAAAAAGAACGTTTTTGTCGATGGTGTCAGCGGCATTTTACGTACTCGATCTAAGACATCATGTCCTGGCAGTCCCAAGTATTTTGCACGATAAAGTGGTGGCGGAAACAGCATCGCTATTAAATCTCTGTAAAGATGTTTGCGTGATACACAGTACAAATATTCATTTGAAAACCTAACTGTTAAAAAACGAACAGAGAAATAAACTTCTCGCATAAATCCCCATAAACATGGTCGTGGAGAACAATCGGATGAAACTACTAGATCAGGTAGCACATTTACCAGGTTTACCTGCAAGAATGCTCGAATGATAGGGTGAGAAGCGTCACGGAAAAAAAAGTAGCGAGATACAATTTGCCACACGTACAGATGTACTAGACCTAGCCCACCTGCACTAACTGGTCTAAATAGATTGTCTCGTCTCATGGATTCATATGTTGATGACCATATAAATGTTGCAAATTTACGATGAAAGCTCTGAATATGCGCTCTAGCACAATGCAGCACTTGTAGTACATAGAAAAGTTTTGTAGCCAAAAACTTGTTGCACGTTTCCGCTTTACCGAAAATTGAAAGGTTATGTGGTATAAAAGATTTAGCATAACGCTCAAGGCCTGCCACCCTATCTTTCCAGTACTGTGCGCTTGACTTGTGTGCACTTAGTGGAACACCAATATATTTTGGTGGCACCACAGACCACTCAATACCGGCAAACTGATCAGGTGTAGATCCCCATGACCCAAACCACAAACCTGAACTCTTAGAATAGTTTACCTGTGCGCCTGAGACGCTACCAAATTGCTCTACTACCTCAACAATCCTTTCAATGCTGGGTTTGTCAGTACAAAAAAAGGCAATGCCACCTGCATATGCTAAAACTTTAACTTCATTCTCTAGCAGTCTGAAGCCATGAATATTGTGAGACTGAATAATATGCAAGCACATCGGTTCTAAGTATAAAGAAAAAAGGAACGGCGACATAGGACATCCCTGCTTAACAGAAGAGCTGATAGATATAGGCTGCGAGAGATCACCGTTCACTATTAAGCGGGTAGAGCAATTATTATAACAAAGTTTCACTCTTTTTAACAATGTTGAGCCCACATTAGCTTGCTGTAAAAGGGAAAACAGAAACGAGTGAGAAACGCGATCAAATGCCTTTAGGTCAACTTGCAGTAATGCAAGTTGGTCAAAAGAATTTGAGCGAAAATCTAGAATAGTACGCGCGATGTGGATGTTAGTCTGTATAGAACGGCCTTTCAGTCCACATGTTTGATGGGGTCCAACAACAATCGACATTACAAACTACAACCGATTAGCTAAAATCTTGGCAAAAATGATATGGGAAGTATACTCTAATGGTACTTTGGTGACCAATCCAGATGATATCATGGCAAAATTTGAGAACAACTACCGAACATTCTTTAGTGCTAGTACTTCTGCTCAGAATGTTCAACGTCTGGATCAATTTGTGTCCCTCATTAAGCCATTAACAGAGGAAGATTGTTCACTTGTAAGCGGTCCTGTTACTCAGAAAGAGCTAGAACTTGCCATCGATCAACTACTTTATTGAAAATACCACGTCCTGATGGAATATCAGGTGAATTTTATAAGGCATTTAAGGGACGCCTATGTCTCATTCTAATGAGAATTTTCTCAGAGGCGTTAGAGATCGAGGCTTTTCCGCAGTCTTTCACAAAATGTCACACAATTTTGATTCCAAAGAGTACTGATAAAGAAAAATTACGTCATGCTGATGGTTACAGGCCCATAACGTTATGTAACGTAGGCTATAAGATTTTTGCGCCACGCTGAATCGCGTCGACGCCGCTGTAATAGGGCTAGTCAATACAGTAAGACAGTGTTTCGTTTCATATTTTGATGTCGCGTACTCCAGGATGACGTGATCTTCCTTTCCTAATCAAGTTTGCTTCTCTATTAGACACAAAGACAGGGTTGCCGGCAACGTATGAAATGCCCAAAATGGAAAGAGCGCTAATTAGTTTCTTTAAGAATTCCCGTCGTAAGTCCGAAAAATATCAAATGGATCGAGGAACAGGGTATGCATAACGTTAAGCGCAGTACTGAATTGACGAGGACGGGACAGGGAGTGACACACACACAAGTGTGTGTGTCACTCCCTGTCCCGTCCTCGTCAATTCAGTACTGCGCTTAACGTTATGCATATGTCGCACCAACAAGGCCAAAGATCCACCCTTGCTAAGAACAGGGTAAAGTTTGACGGCTGTTACTGCCGATTTTTAATAGCTGTTTCTCGCCCTTGCCAATGATCAACATGTACAGAACCTTTATGATGACTCGTTCGATAAACACGCACCTATATGAATTCATACTGAGCAGCTTTCTCGCGCGAGCGACGATATTACTGTCGGGCGGGCGTGCCTGTATACTGATTTGCAGTTATATCAATATACTATAGAACTATAAAACCGCTCAACAAAAACAAATACAATTCGTTGAAAAAAGATGCCGGTGTGTTAGTGCACTAACGCGTACCAGCTGACATGTATGTGCTCTGACGTATGAGTCAGAGAAGTACCGGCGAGTGCGGCCGGCTGCTTTCGGTGAGCCGGCGTCCGTTTCTGAAAGCGCGTCGCATCGATGGTCACCGCTCCTTGTGCGGACACCGTACACAAGAAAAAATGGTTAATTTAGGTTAACGGTTGTTCAGACTATACTTTACAGTAATTTTTACACGTTGGAATTGCATGTACTTAAACCAAGAAGCGTCGGTGGCATGTAGACGGACTCTGCTGATACGCTAGGCCTAACGCTCGCTGGGAGTCGCACTGGGTAGGACCGATCTCAGCGCAGATGAGTTGCGATGGTTGAAGTTTCTGCATTTTGGCCTCGGAACCTTTTTAACTGTTAGTATCCGCCTCGTGCGCTGCTGCTTTGAGTGGTACTGGTGGCGCCACCAACGGCGAACGGTGGCGAAAGGTGGATACGCGCGGCTCATAGAAGCCGTGGGCAAAGCGCCCGTTACTCGCCGTTTTTCTATTCATTTTGCATTCTGGTTTGATATTTGTACTGCCGACGCTGCTCCACTAGGCAACCATGCCGTTTGTTACATCGTAACTTATTTTTAGCGCACACTGACACACGGACACAGAAAAGAAGGGTACACCACCAGCGCTGGTGTACCCTTCTTTTCTGTGTCCGTGTGTCAGTGTGCGCTAAAAATAAGTTACGATGCACTCATACCAACTAGCTCGTCTTTCAGTATTACTGCGTTTGTTACGTCGATTGTTCTATATTATTTGTTTTAAAATGACACGCCCGTTTTTATATGCGTGCGCGTGATGTACTGCGTACGTTTCTTACGTGCATGTGTCCAAGTTGTTCGCGTGATCTGTTAACACAGATGAAATAAAAACTGTTGCAGTACAAAACAGCATTCTTGTTTTATTGAACACCCCTAACAGTACAACAACAATGACTATTACTGCTGTATGCCTGCTTAAGAAACGCACAAAAGACACGCGTTTTTATCTTCGCCCAACACTCGTAGCACTCAACCAGGCCAAGAAAACCAAAATCTAACTTGCTGAACGTTTTAACAGCTGTCACACAGCTGCATAATAATGCGTGAAATACTTTAGCAAATGGCCAACAAACATTCACACAGCGTTTTTTTTTTGTTCACAGACCGTGTTAACTATATGAGAAAGTTCTAACTGCATTGCAATCACATATTTCGGAATATCTAATCACTTTCACCATTGAAGCCACAATCCTCTAACACATGCGCTTTAAATTGAGCATGGCATTACTCAGACTTATATAGGAAATGCGCACGCGTGGCATTACTCAGATTTATATAGGAAATGCGCACGCGTGTAATGTATCCCCTAAGCTAGATTCTCCTTTGGTACGTGCAACACAACATAAAATGCGATTCTAGAAGTAATGTTCGTGGAGTAGCGAGCATATAGAAGGGCAACTACTTACAGCTTCACTTACCTTTGCAAGAACGGTATTCCAATTGCAATTCAATATTAACCGACGCAGCAACGATAACAACACACTTGTCGCACACAGGCGTACCAGGTTGACGCGCGAGGCCAAGCGCGGTATTTTAAGTGTAGTACAATCGTGCGCGTACAGTACGCTAGAATATTCTGGCACAATGTCGTCAAGCTTGCAGTCACTTCAGCGGTTCCCACGATGTAGCATCAGTTGACGTCCTGGCGTCATCAAACTGCTGCGACGCCGAGAACTACACACACAGCTGACTTGGAAAAACGCGGTCTTGCAGGAAGCCATCTTGTCCAGCAACCAACGGACAAAAGTACACAACTGAGGCGTCTGAAACATTGCCGTTGATGAGATGGCAGCTGGACGAAATCAGGGTTCATCGTCCGACGTGTGGCCACCGCCTTACACAATATTAACGCTGCAACGTCCAAGGAAGACGCGACGAAAGTGACGAGCCCAGCCGGCCTTGTCGGGTGCACTGTCGACTGGATGGATGGATGCTATGAGCGTACCTTTATAACGGGGCGGTGACATGTCTGCCACCAGGCTCGAAGAGAAAAAAAAAAACCTTCCTTGTTTTATGTTGGCCTAATACCTTATCCACATTGATTAAATCTATGTTATTATACCAAAAAAAAAATATAAATTCACGGTCCATCTCTCTGCCTCTTAAGGCAGAATGACCTTTTCTTCCCCCCATTATTTATTTTTGTTTTTTATCTCTACTTTTCTGCCACCAATACTCTAACCGTCTCTTACTTATTTCTATCGCGGACGTGTTCAGCTTTCCATTGTTGTCCCTAAAACCCAAGACTTCATGTAGACTGGTACCCACACGTATATCTGGGTGAATATCGCCACATTCAATCAGTACATGTTCCATCGTTTCCTTAGTTCCCCCGCAGCATGTCCATTGTTCTTCTTCGTTACTGAATCTCGCTTTATAACTACGCGTTCTAAGGCAGCCCGACCTTGCTTCAAACAGTAAAGCGCTTCCCCTTGAATTATCATAAAACCTTTCCCTCCTTATTTCGTTTTTTCCTTTTCGGTAGTTACTCAGAGCCGGCTTCTATTCCATCGCTGTCATCCAATAAGTCCTCTCCGCCTCTCTGACCTTCCGCTTAATGCTCCTTGTTGCCATATCGCCCGCACTGCCAGCCGTATATTTACTGGTGAGCCTCCTAGTTCTTTTACTCCACTGCGTGTCAACGCTTTTTCTATACAAATACCTGAAAACCTTCTCTGCCCATCTACTCTTCTTCATTTTCCTCAGCCTCTCTTCGAATCTCATTTTGCTCTGCGCTTCCCTCACCTCAAAGCCTGTCCATCCCATATCACCCTTTACCGCCTCATTTGTCGTCTTCCCGTGAGCGCCCAACGCGAGGCGGCCCACCGTCCTTTGATTTACATCCATTCCTGATTGCACCTCTGACTTCATGCACACCACTGAGTTCCCAAATGTAAGCCCCGGAACCATCACACCCTTCCACAGCCCTCGAAGCACCTCGTACCTATTGTATCCCCATAAAGCTCTGTGCTTCATAATTGCAGCATTCCTCTTTCCCTTTGCTACCGATGCTTTCTCTTGTACCTCCACATATCTATCCCCCTCATTTACCCATACTCCGAGGTACTTGTGCTCGCTTACCCTCGGTATTTTTTGGCCCTGTATTAAGACCGTATGGTCTCCGTGATCATTGAATACCATCAATCCACATTTTGTTGCACTAAATCCTAGTCCTAGAGCCTCACACTCCCTTCCGCATATATCTGCCAGTCGCTGTATATCATCTTGACTGTCCGCAAATAAGACAATATCATCAGCATAAAATAGACCTGGAAGCTTCTGCTTAACCATCGTGCGGACCTGTTTGTGTGACAAATTAAATCCATTGTTGCTACCTTCTAGCGCTTTTTCCATCCTCGCCATGTACAGCATGAATAACAGCGGGGACAAAGGACATCCCTGTCTCAGCCCCTTGCTAATTTCAACGCTGTCCTTGCTACTTATTCCTTCCCATTCTATACAAACTGTATTTTCTCGGTATATTTCCCTCAAAAGCTGTACACAGTCGTCACCTATGCCCACTTCCTTGAATATTGGCCTCGAGGAGTTACGGAGTCGCCCTCTATCGGACGCGCCTCGATTGCGTGCTAGGCAGGATACCGCCGGCGCGCTCCCCATAGGTTTTGCTGTAGGCGCTCTACAAAAACACCTCGCGGAAGCCCTCCAGGGCATTTCTGTAGGTACTTTCGAAATAAACTGTGTTCTTTAATGTCAAAATAATCATTTTCGACGAACTGAAAGCACAAGATAGTCTACAGTCGCTGTCTCTTTGCAGAAAACCGAGCACCCGCTTCACGCTGTCAACGCGTTGCAGACCCCTGAACCGGCTTCTTGCGTGAAAGGTAGTCACTCGCTCAGTGCAAACTATGTGAAATATCTCGTTAGAGTAGACTGCCTGTATAACCAAACGGAGTATAACAGAAAGAAGCCCCAAGCCAGCGATCGCACGGGTTCGCGACGACTGACGGTGCCTCTGCATGTATGAGCGCCTGCATGCATGTTCGTACTGATGGTTTCGCTTTTGCTACGAGCGCATTTTGGCACCGCGCTGTGAACTTTAGGCCGCAAAATATGAGAATTTGTGAGTAAACAAACAACTACTGTTGCGCGGACGCTATCAGAGCAGTTCAAAAACAATTTCCTTACAACTGCGGCTTCGGTGCGCATGGCAACTTTGTGATCTGCCGTCCCGACGATTCAGTGTTTTTTTTTCTTTTTTGGTCTAAATTCGGGTACGTTTCAATGTTATTTGCCAAGTTGTCTCGCACTGCGTATTGATCGGTCTTCTCAGCGGGCAAATGCCGATGTTTCTTTATTCCGCGCATTCGTTTCGTTTGGTGCTCACACAAAACGTGAGCAAATGCGACGCCTTTTTTAATGCTCCTTAATTATCGTTCCGTTTGCATTCCAGTGAACTTGCCGCTCTCTGTCATCAACAAATTCATAGACCAAAGCTTCACCACTTCGAGATTGCTGGTGGAAGAAGAACCAGTCTACGAGACCGAGCATGTAGTAGCATGCGACGCCTAGGAAAAGAAAGAAAATACAGTAACGTTTGCGGACTTGTTCTGCAAACGTCGGCTGTGAACTAGGACCCACATGAACTTGAAATAGCGGTGAATAAAATAGAAGTTATTGCAGCAACCAACAGCCGCAAAACAGGATAGTAATTATTTGGCATGTACCCCAGCAATTTTGGCAGCAGTGTCGTGTCTAACGCCAACAGGGTGGCATCTTTCCCACGTAAATAAATGGGGCTCCAAGAAAATACATGGGGTTGGCCGGTGGGCCTATCACGGAGGCAATGCAAAATTTATGTAGCTTATGAAGCAGTGCATGCCTCATCAAATAGGAAGGTTGCCCGTCGGCGTCCCGCGTCGGCGGCGTCAACACGAGTGATGCAAAAAATAATCGTCACGTGATGGTGTCACCATATGACGTCGGTCCACCTCGCCCGTTGACGATCGGGCGAGGTGGCTACATACAACTACTACTACTACTACACTTTAAGAAAAACATCTGGCGTCTTTCGTTGGTTTATTTCATCAATCAACGGCGTTTTGAACAAAATTTTCACGCACAGGAGAAATCTCACCAGGCACTACCTTGGAGGTAAACAATGACTGCTAATGGGAATGAGAGACAGAAGAAGTCGGCTTTTAGCTAACACTTACACTTCTACTTCTACTAACGTTTCCTACTGGAACATGCCAATGGCTGCTAATGGGGAATGAGAGACAGAAGAATTCGGCTTTTAGTTAACGCGCACGCTGCGAATTTTTTATTGTTCAACAACGCACAGGAGAAATCTCCCACCGGCACCACCTTGGAGGTCAAAGCGTAAGACTTGTTACGGACTACTACGACGACTACGAGGGACGAACGGGTGCCGCCTTAAGGAGCTTCGCCCCTAAAAACTGGGACGCTGCACCGTGCGAGCGAAGGCAAGAATACACACATGACGGAGCCCGGATGTACTTGAAAGCGCAAGCAAGCAGATCTAGTGCTGTACTTGCAGAGTATACAACTCAGAGCGCGAAAGTTGCTGTGTTATTTGTTTCTTTTCTAGCTTTCTATAAATTTATTATTTTAGAGGAAAAGAAAGCTAGCGCTGTGTTTATAACTTCCCTTAGCGTGACGTCACACGTTAGTGCCTAGGCGGCCGGTAGTGCCGCATAGCCGTTTAGGGGTCCAAAAAAAAAAAAACTGCGATTTCAAACGGGCGTGATTAATTATAGACTGACTATAGCGCTGAAATATTTCAGAATCGTCATGTCTAATCCTTGTGGAAGAAGAGAAAATATAACCGGGCAGCTTCATTTTTTTTCACGACCCCTTGAGGCATGTCGCCTGCAAAAACAGAGTGCCGCTTCGCCGCATAGCATCCTTGCTAGGCGGGCGTATGCTCAACTTTGCTCCTGTAGGGAGCACATACAGAAACTCTGGGTAGATCATCGCACTCATGTTTCCGCTGATCGTGGGCCCTCGCATGCTGTTCTCAATAGCGCGCGGTTATGCACGCGTCCGTGGCATGCGAAAGCAAAGGGCGCAATATTTAAAAAATATATGTCACTGAACGCACACGTATAGCGTTAAAAAAACCAGAGCAATACTGAATCCGCGCTATAGATTGCGGTCACAAACATTAACAACCAGTGTACAGTACAAGACCATTACTCGGGCTGCTCTCTTTCTATAGAGCTGGATGGAACGCTCGATCAGTACTTTAGGGGCGAAGCTCCTTAGGGTGTGGGTCGTTCCCTCCTCTGTAGTAGTAGTAGTATGTATGTAGCCAGCTCTAGTTTAATGAATTGCTCACTAGATGGCGTTTCAAGTATTTCTTAGAGACAATGGAAAACTGAACACACCCGCGATTGAAATAAGTAAGAGACGGTTAGAGTATTGGTGGCAGAAAATTAGAGAGAAAGGACAGACAAACAACTTTATTGTGGTCCTGAGAGGCAAGGCAGCGGGCCAACTAGGTAGGCCTCCACCCAGCCGTTGGCTAGTCCCATGTCGGAACAGAGAGGTCATGCCTCTCCGCTCTTTCACGAGCCCTCTGGACAGCCTGAAGCTGGACGTCTTGTCTGGGGTCTGTGATTGCCGTCGTCCAGTCTTCTTCTCTTTTAAAATTCTGTAACGCAGGGCACTGCCGGAGCATGTGACTCAAGGAGTCAAATTCACCACAATCTGGGCAAAGTGGATCAATATCCGAATGAAGCATGCTCAGAAAGCGCCTAGAGGGGTAAGACCCCGTCTGCAGCATGCGGAGCGTGCTTGCTTGTGATCTGTGGAGCTTATAATAGGGAAAGGGAAAAGTCTGTCGCTCTCCTCTGTAATGAGATGTTATCTCGTGAAAAGTAACGAGAGGATCACTTTGGACGAGCTCTCCCGAATTCACCCGAGAGGCCACCCCGTCGCGGCTTGTGAAACCTCGCGCACGGTCGTGGGCTATCTCGTTTGGGTTCAGGTGACCCGGCAGTACGTCTGGTCCCATGTGAGCGGGAAACCAGACTATGTGGTGAACGGTGTCTGAGGGAGGTTTGCTGCGGAGAATTTTGGCTGCCTCTGTGGCTATCAATCCCGATGCGAACGCCCTAACGGCCGCTCGGGAGTCGGTGTACACCGTTGTGCGTTTCGTGTCCAGTAATGCCAGCGCTACAGCAGCCTGTTCTGCTACATCGACCAAGGAGGTCTTCACCGAAGCTGCCGAAAGGAGTTCTCCCCTGTCACTGACGACTTCCACGGAAAACTTGTTGCCGCTGGCGTGGCGCGCCGCGTCAACAAATGTCTCCGTTCCGGAGAGGCGCTTTATGAAAGCCCTAGCCCTCGCCAACCTACGACCTTTATTGTGTTGGGGATGTATGTTTCGTGGAAGTGGGCCTACAATAAAGGAATTCCTCGTTAGATAATCAAGTTGCGTAGTTTCTCCTTGATTGAAGATAGGACGGAGGCCTGCCGCATCGAGCAGTTGTTTTCCTGTTTTGAAACTTGATAGCCGAATTATTTGTGCTGACCTTTGTGCTTCAATTAATTCCGAAGTGGTATTGTGCACTCCCAACTTCATGAGCTTTTCTGTGCTAGTCGTGATTGGGACGCCAAGCACCTTTTTGACACTTTTGCGCATAATAAATATTGGAAAAAAAATAAGGACATTCTGCCGTAAAGGGCAGAGAACGGAGCTGAAAACTTAAGTTTTTTTTTCCGGAGTAAGATAGTTTTAATTGAAGTAGAGACACTAGGCCAACACGAAGAAAAAGAAGAGTAAAGGTTTTTCTTTTCTGTCGAGCCTGGTGGCACAGTTGCCACCGCCCCGTTATAAAGGGGACGCTCATAGCATCCATCCATCCATCCATTTATGCTGTAATTGCGGAGCAGACAGCCTCGTGAACATCCTCTGCCGCAGTTGTTTCTGTGAGACTTATTACCGCGAAATATTTGCGGTGATTGTAGACGGCAAAATTACTACATCTCTTGTTTCTGATGCCGTAAGAATAAATTATGGTGAATTCCAATGGCAGAGTCGGAGCAGCGGATGGACTCTGCGAGCGAGCACTCGACTCTGGCATAGAGCAACGCCTCCAAATTCGCGATTGGAAAACAATCGGCGCCGCCGGAGCAAGCATAGGAGCAAGAAGGAAGCGGAAGTGCTTGAGTTGCCCAGAATACCTTGCGTGTAGTTATTCTCTTCTGCTAATTCCACTGTCGAATTCCCGCTCGTACGCGGCAGTTTCAGCGTCGCTGTCACTATCCGATGAATCGCTCGTGCAGGAACTGGAGTTTTCTGACCCGGAGCTGTCGCTATCGATCAGCGGAAGCAATGCCACACGATTTGCCCAGACGCCCATGTTACCAATGTCGTCCACCATTACTGTCAAAACACGCGACAGCGGCAGCGCCCCAAGCAGGCAAACATGTTAAAGGAAGTACGTCACGCCGTGTTCCGGTCGACTCCGCCGATTTTGGCGGAGCAACTTTTCCTGCTCCACGGAGTGACTCCCGCTCTGAATCCACTCCGACTCTCCCACTGGAACGTCTGACTCCCGCCCTCGCTCTGCCATTGGAACACACTTGCTCCAAAAGGAGCAGAAAAGCTTGCTCCGACTCCGCCATTGGAATTCAACATAAATTAGTGTATAGAGCGTTCCGATTCGCGCTTTATGGTCGTAGTCCTCTATTGCTCCGGCTGGTGCCCAAGCAAAAAAAAATGAGCTCGGCGGAAAAATGGGCCGACGCCCATGGCCAGGTACGAAGGCAATGGCCCGATCGCGGCCACCGGGATGGGGCCGGACTTGGTTTTTGTAAGTGGCCAACCAGTTTGCCGCCCACCGGCACGTAGTCGGTAGTCAGCGTCGGGCCAATGTCATGGCTGCCAGCGACTTTATTGTGGCCGCGCTTGGCTCACGCACGGGCCAGTGACCTTCGCCCAACGGTCATTGTGTGGCTTGTTCACGGCCAACGTTCGTTTTTGAGTATTATATCTAGGCTATGATTTACACTCACATGCACTGAATCCACTTGAACTGCCTTAACATAATTAGTGAACAATACATATTTAGAATAAGTCGCTAGCTGAAAACCACTTATTTTTAAAAAGTTATCTATTTAAATAACTTCAGCGCATGTTGAATAGGCGGCATTAATTCCCGTCAGCATGCATTATTTGACACTAACTACTTAACCACAGAAACAGTTTCGAGACGTGCGATGTCAATGTCGGCAAAATGAATCAATTTCTCTCCTCTAGTATTACATATGTTCCCAGTGAAGCTATAACTATGTGACGCCAATGCATTTTCGCCGCACACTTGAGCACATCTCAAAACTGCAGTTTATAAAATTTATCATCGTCATCAGCCTGTCTACGCCCACTGCAGGGCAAAGGCCTCTCCCATATTCCTCCAATCAACCCGGTCCTGTGCTTTCTGCTGCCACGTTATACCTACAAACTTCTTAATCTCATCTACCCACCTAATTTTCTGTCTCCCCCGCACGCGTTTGCCATCTCTTGGAATCCAGTCAGTTACCCTTAATGACCAACGGTTATGCTGCCGACGTGCTACGTGCCCGGCCCAAATCCATTTCTTCTTCTTGATTTCAACTATGATATCCTTAACCCCCGTTTGTTCCCTGACCCACTCTGCTCTCTTCCTGTCTCTTAAGGTTACACCTATCATTTTCCTTTCCATCGCCTGCTGCGTCGTCGTCAATTTAAGTTGAACCCTCTTTGTAAGTCTCCAGGTTTCTGCTTTGTAGGTAAGTACCGGTAAGATGCAGCTGTTATTTACCTTCCGCTTGAGGGATAGTGACAGACTACCATTCATGATTTGATAATGCTTGCCGAATGAGCCCCATCCCATCCTTATTAGATGCGAAGTATCTTAAGGCGGAGCTCAATCCGGTGGTGGTGGTGTGCGGCGTGATCACCCTTACTGCGCATGCGCATACCCTCTCCACTCACCTCCTCTCCACTCACCCTCTCCCCTCCACTTACCCTCTCCCCTTCCCCTCTCCATATTCCCTCTCCCCTCCCCCTTTCCACTCTTCCTCTGAAACGGGGGCTAGACATGCCGAAATTCTCTCCTGCGCAACGCCGCGACGAGCTCGAGCGCATGCGCGTCCCCTCTGCTTCTCTCTCCTCTCCCACGCTGCCCCCCTCTCGCCCGCCTGTCGACCGCGTTCCCCGCTCGCCCTGCGAGAATTAACGGCCAGGCTAGATGGAAGATACGACGCGCGTAGCGTCCCTCTTCGCGTTCCACGACGCGAGGTCGGTAGCATGCCCAACGAACGCCAACGGAACGCGATCGTGCAAGTACTCCGGCTTCGCATCGCCTCATGGTCCCCTTTAGCGGGAGATGGTGTAATTTTTCTTCTAGTTATTTCACTCTCATGGTTCGGCTCCGCGGTTACTACCTGTCCTAAGTAGACGTACTCCTTTACAACTTCCAGTGTCTCGCCACATATCGCAAAGCGCTGTTCTCTGCCAAGATTGTTCCACATTACTTTAGTTTTATGCATATTAATTTTCCGACCTACTCTTCTACTTTCCGTATCCAGTTCAGTAATCATGAGCTGTAATTCGTCTCCCGTGTTACTCATCAATACAATGTCATCAGCGAATCGCATGTTACTGAGATACTCGCCATTAACTCTTATTCCTAATTCTTCCCAATCTAGGGCCCTGAAAACCTCCTGTAAACACGCGGTGAATAGCATTGGAGAGATCGTGTCTCCCTGCCGTCCTTTGGTTGCCTGCCTTGTCCTTTGGTTGATTGAACTCTAATGTCGTATTAATTCTGTTAGCAATTACTTTTGTAAATAGCTTATAGAGAACGGACAGTAAGCTGATGGGCCTGTAAATAAGATTGGTTACAACTAAATGCCACATGTCTGTCGAGAGGTTCTAACACGACCATTTAAGATGTCACCTGAAGTCAATTATTAAAAAGGTTTTAATGCAGTTATGTGAATTAAATATTGCTACACTTTTATTTTTATGAGATAGTAATTTCTACGTGTTATAGCGCAATAATAATGCAGCAGAAGCAGACTATACATTTGGTACATCTGCACAAATATTGTATGAAAAATTGTAATGAGAAGAAGTACACCTAGTATCTTTGTTACATGCATGTGCCTATGTCTTGAAGCGCACTCGAAAGTGAGCGATTTGGAGACAAATTATCACAAGAGTGGATTTCTTTTTTCAGTTTATTGATTGTGCTTTAAGAGGCAACAACAAGATTGGATAAAACAAAATAAAGCAATTATTGAATGCATAAATAAATATTTAGAAACATTAAAGGGCCCCTAAACCACCCAGCGGTCGAAATTTAGTTGAGGTGAGGAAGTTGTGCTCGAGTGTACAACGAACACGTAGCCGTGAGAATTTTTCGAAACTGTGCCGTAGTAGCGGAGTTACACGCGTTTGATGATCGAAACGCGACGATCGCTTCTTTCCCTCTTTCCTACGCTACCCTCTTCCAAAACCGCTTTGCCCTCCTCGCTGAGTGCCCCTCCTCATCTCGCGTGGCATACGTCACCGCCGACGCGCTGTTCGAGACAGCGTCTACTTCCAGTTGCCGCGACTCCGACGCTCCAGCTCGCTGTCAACTCTGTGCGGTATCTGGGTGCACTGTTCGTTGACTAACCGCTGTTGCTGCCGTGCCGGCCCGTGCCCCTACGAATCGTGCCGGTATGGACCCTGTGTTGCGCGCACGCCTTCAAAGGATCGCCAACGTGATGGACCCGTACGGGGACACGCCGTGCCAGACCACCTCGGCTCGAGATGAGGAGCCGAGCTCGAGTTCACGGAGCTCATCAAACCGCAAGGCGTGGATGTGTAATTACGCTAGCGACTTGGCGGTAGCGTTACGGGCCGCAGATGTCGATTCGCAAGCGGCAACACGACCAAGAACAGCAAGGTGCGCGCGAACAGCTGTTTGCAGAGTAACCGGAAGTCGCCGGTTGTCGTTCGGCCAATCGCAAGCATCGAAAGTGATAACGTCATCGAGTTTCACTGGTGATGTCACACATGTCAGTGGTGGGAATGGCGGAGACCGGAAAGGAGAAGCTATTGTTTTTTCGAAATTGTGGCGCGCCCGCGACCTGTAGTGCTGCGGCGTGTGGCATCGTTGATCGCGACGGCATTCTGCACGCGATGCGCTTGTTTACTTGAAATGTTTGGGAAAATGTCGGAGGGGGTTTAGGGGCCCTTTAAGATAAGGAATGCGCAGCCATTTAACAAGTTCACAAAATCTTCTTGCCTATAACTAATTAAATGAATGTAAACTATAACAAAACTGAGGAAAGTTGGCTCCAAGGAGTAAATAAATGAAGGAGTTGCAAATTTATGACTTGAAAAAAAGAAAACAAATGAAAACTAATTTCTTTGGCTGTGGTTTCGTCTTTCGCGTCGGCCTCCATCCCGGTCACTTGCTCCAGAGAGCCACTTTTTCACAACCTGTCCAACGGTCTTGAATGACGTCTCCTGATATGTGCCTCGTAGACATGCTGTAACACAAATAAAAAATGTAAGCTACTGGAAACAATAGGCTTTGTTATACATGCTAGAGGCTATTCGAACTTGCCATAGAAAGTGTGAGGAGCTGTAGGACGGAAATAACATTTATTAGATGCGAAGCATCTTATGGCGGAGTTCAAACTGGTGGTGTGCGGCGTGACCACCCTTACTGCGCATGCAGAAACCCTCTCCACACACCTCATCTCCACTTCTCCTCTCCCCACCCCTCTCCACTTCCCCTCCCTTCCCCCTCTCCACTCCCCCTCTGAAACGCGGGCTAGACATGCCAAAACGCTGCTTCGCATCGCCTCATGGTCCCCTTTAGCGGGAAATGGTGTAATTTTGTTGTGGGTGCATATTACAGGAAGGTGCATCGTTTACTATGCATGATTGCACACATTGGTAAAAAGATAGCTTGTCTACACAGTACGCGCCTGTGTTAGTATCATTAGAAAGTTTGCAAAATCATTCTCGGACACTTTATATATCGTCAAGTTTTAAGTTGAATGTTTAGGCCTAAGTGATGAGTTACGTAGAAGAAATACATAAATGTTACAAGTCTATTGTTACTACAGCAGGAGAGATAATAATTTCTTACTTAGTATCATAGTCAGAACGTTGTGCAATTTCTCGAAGGGCTGCTTTTTTCCCATTGAGCCTTTTCAGCTGCACTGCATAGCCAGCTGTTTCGTGATGAGATGCCTCAGCAGGGTGCGCACAGAGTCCTGTATGTCTGTCCCTTCAAATCTGGAGTAGTGCACCTGCATAAATTGTTAGACAGGTGTTAGAAATTGGCATAATGAGGATACAAAATCTGGCTCGTTGGTTTGCAAATGCAGCATATGGTGAACAGTGCCGAGAACACAACAAAGTCAAATTGTACGCTGTGACTATGTTCTGTCATAAGAGAGCTTACAGACAGTTCTCCTATTCTTTGACAGTATCGCGTCAGCGTCAATTTGGCCGCCAGTAAAAACCTTGAATGTGAACATTGCAAAGCAACGACATCAGCAAGAGTAGCACATGCGCACAAACTGCAAGGTCCTTCACACAGGCGCATGACACTGCCCTCTTATTTATTTGATATCCTCAAGGTGCCTAGATCATTATAGAGGGGAAGGGCTTAAATCTGAAACTGGCAACCTAACACTTGAAGAATTGCAGAACGAAATATACACTTAGGTACAAAATAAATAAAATTTTGGGGTAAAGGAACTTAACAGGCACATGCTAGTATAAATCCGAACATAAACGCATGATAGCACAACTGAAAGACTTACTAGTCATGGCATAGTCTATAAATTATGTATATGCCCTCATCGCGATTAACTCAGGAGAAGCTTCCCAGCTCACTGAAGACAGCGATCCAGCAAAGTGCGTGTGAACCTGTGTGCGTCGATTTTATTTATAAATTATTTTTATTTTATACAATAATGAATAATAAAATTAAATATTTATTTCCTCTACATGTGCACTACACCAACACATGCTAAAAAGAAGAAGAAAAAGGACGCAGGCCAGTGGCACACGTTCATCCCATCTCCATTAAGTTTGCGGAGAATGAATTGTGCCAGGGGCTGTGATGATGGCAGGAAGAGACAAGCAGGCAAGACGCGCTGACTGTTTGGCCAGCCAACACGTGCGCGGTACTGTAAACAATATATCAAGTATATTCTATTTTTTCATGTGTACTCGCCTGTAATTACCCCTAAACTTGATAAGATGATGTGCCTGGCAGGAAAATTGAACAGGTTTCATTAGCTACTAATAGTTCTGATCAATCAACTTCATTTTGTTGTGATGCATTTCAACTTGTAATATGATCATTCTGGCTATGTGCTATGCACTCTGAAGCTTACAAAAACCAAGAAACGCAGGTCGTGCATAACTCACAAGCTTCTGAGAATTTTCTAAAGAATTGAGATATTCTTCAAGTTCTTCAAGCATCTTCAGCTGGCAGTCGAGGGCAGTCTTCTGGAAGCACTGGGGTTGCGGTGGCCTTGCGGCCATAGCCCTTCTTAGCGTGGCCAGTTCACTCAAAATCCTAGCATGATTGTCGAAGACTTTGTTGCGGAGCACTGGAAGTATAGTGGTAAGTCATACATAACATGGAATTGATGACCAGTAGGATTCTTATTACAGCATTTAAAAATTTTTCTTTGCTAAACTGCATAATTTCATTATTACCAGAAAACTGTTGCGCCAGGTCGCTTAACTGCTTCGGCAGTGGCGCTGCTCTGACACCTGAAATAAAAACATATTACGCCGGTTTCAGAAATCAACACGAATACCTGTTTTTGCGTCCCAGTATTCCTTTACTCATTCGAATTAGCAAGTTTCTTCAAATACATGATTTCTCAAGACAAACACTACAGTACCAACCGTAATTTATGACACAATGCTGCAGAATCAAGGGCCAGTAAGCTCTGTGGTGAATAAGCTATATGAATTGCAAACACACGTAAGCCAATCACTTACCCCTTGATATTCGACATTGCTGATGGAGAGCAGGGCTGGGATGCTGATGCACAAGGGGTCTTCCAAATTCTGCATTTAGTAAATAAATCACATTATACAGTCAGAATCTGTGAAGTCGTTTAACCTACCGCCAGGCTCAGGGTGTCTGTTCCCAGGTCCACGTCTTGTATGGCCCGTGAGACCCAGCTCTGCGTAAGAGACAAACAGCCAGAGTAGATGTATAGTGAACAAATATTTAAAGCTGCGGAGATTAATGCATAAGCAGTTATTACTAGGGAATTAAAGTTCGCAATAACAAGACCCCTTGCTTCTTACCAAGTGGCATTTCTTTATTGTGCTGGCGCTGTAAAGCTCTTGGAGGTATTGGCGCATGTGGAGTAGCTGCAGCTGCGGTAAAATGATGTCAGTTTCTGTACATCAAGCCATGTGCAGTATGGCTACCTACCAGGTGGACGTGCTTGGCTTGAAACACTTGGTGTTTCATTTTGATCTGTGTGGTTGTTGCTAGTTGGTGCAGCACCTTGCAGCAAGCTAAATGATGTCCCGCACAGTGTATCAGCATGACTTGCATATTACAAAATGCCAGGTCATGGCTTACCGGAATTCGCAACATGGTCATGGCCCTAAGATAACTTGAAGGCGAAAGCTGTCTTTTTTTCTTCTAATTCCATGTATTTATCCCCACACCTAACACCCCCTTTCCGAAAGCTTTTACAGCGAAAGCTGTTATGAGATCACAACAAGGGCCGTTTTTGGCGCCGTAGTTGTCCGCCGCCGCCGCCGCCGCCGGTGTCCGTAACCACTATCGCTCGAAATAAGAAAAAAAAAACGAAATAAGATAAATTCGGCAGATTCCACATCTTGTGGGAATCGGTTTCATGCGAAGCAGTCAGCGAGTAGTTCTATGGTGCATTTTCTTGCTTTGAGTGAAGCGTTAAGATGTGGATCGGCGTGTTTTAGTAAATGCAGTAGTGTGCGCATCGTGGGCTTACCAGGCACGTCGACAACACTGGCGTTTAAAGGATAACTGATGGTCTGACGTAACGTCAGCACCGCACATACTTCAGTATTATGCAAACGAAGTGCACTTTATGGCGCAGTGATGTGAATATCATACGTGACGCTCGTTAGCGTATTCATCCGGGGTCGAGCGACGCTAGCATATACCTTGCTGAATCATAGGAATAAAAATGTAATGTTTATTAGATTGCTATAAAAGCGGAGCCAACCCTGGAAGCACAGACATTTACCTGGCATGACGCCCGCATCACAGGAGTACATATGTAGCGCTTATTGCTTTGGTATAAAATTAGATAGCCAGCACCACAACCACAATTGACATTGCACCGACATTACGGTTGCATAAGGTGTTTTATATGCGAAGTATCTTAAGGCGGAGCTCAATCCGGTGGTGGTGGTGGTGGTGGTGTGCGGCGTGACCGCCCTTACTGCGCATGCGCATACCCTCTCCACACACCTCCTCTCCACTCCCCCTCTCCTCTTGCCCTCTCCACATACCCTCTCACCTTCCCCTCTCCACACACCCTCTACCCTCCCCTTTTCGACTCTTCCTCTGAAACGCGGGCTAGACATGCCAAAATTCTCTCCTGCGCAACGCCGCGATGAGCTCGAGCGCATGCGCGTCCCCTCCCCTTCTCTCTTCTCTCCTACGCTGCCCCTCTCTCGCCCGCCTGTCGACCGCGTTCCCCGCTCGCCCTGTGAGAATTAACGGCCAGGCTAGATGGAAGATACGACGCGCGTAGCGTCCCTCTTCGCGTTCCACGACGTGAGGTCGGTAGCATGCCCAATGAACGCCAACGGAACGCGATCGTGCAAGTGCTCCGGCTTCGCATCGCCTCATGGTCCCCTTTAGCGGGAGATGGTGTAATTTTTTCCAAAGCGGTTTCCAGACCTGGCATGGCTCTGTGGTAGAATACCTGACTGCCACGCAGAATGGTTGGGCTCGATTCCTGCTGAGATTCTGATTTGCATTCTTTCCATTCCTCGGGTCAACGCTGCCGATATCGGTTTTTCTTAACACGCTCTCACTTAAATTACCAATGTCTGTTCTCGCCGTTCCTGCTTAGATATAAACTGTCAATCACCTGTGGCGCATACCTGTACAACGCGGCCATTCGTGAGGATTTTCGCGTTTTTCATGTCACGACCAGACAGTCATATTGGTCAAGTACTCTTACCCTCCCACGCTACTTTTGGTCTGCAACAAGTTAACGGGGCGATCACGAGAGCACCCAAACGTAGGCGGCTAGATAGATAGATAGATACGTAGATAGAAACGCTCAAAGTGCCAAAGATTCGCTAAGAAATGCTTCGCATTTAAAAAATTTCCAGGATGGAACGAGGTTCGAACCTGGGCCCTCTGCGTGAGAGCCCAGTGTCCTACCTCAGAGCCATGCCGGTTTTTTTTCTTTATTGCCTGCTTTGGACATGTAACAAACAAATACAAGAGGAAACGCTATTTACAATACAAACACTGGTTGCGGAAAATGGGGAGAGGGATCTACAGGGAAAAAGGGAAGGGCCATACAGGGACTAATGAGGACACTCTAAACCTCCTTCATTTGTAAAAGAAGCCTCTACACGATCTAATCAATCGCGGACATCTTCAAGAAGTTTTTGTTCTTCAACAAAACGGGTTGCACTTTCTTTGAAGTATTGACGCGACGGACGGGCGTCCACGTCAGCGTGCCGTATGGCCATCCTGCACTTCCATATGCTGTGGAGTGTAATCAACATTATTAGATCAAACGGTGTCCCGTCATCACTTTCGACAGAGAGATACCGAATCCCACGGGGGTCTAAGGGGAAATCTTTTTTGATGGTACGCTGCAGTACGTCCCATAAAAACACGGCGTCCCAGCAGTCGAGGAGGCCTGAAACTGCTTTGCAAAAAGACCCTATACAGGCTTCATATCGGGAAGGAACCACATTAACATATTTATTGTAGCGTGGTAGAAACGTATAATAACAACCAAGTGTCACGCAACGCGAATTCTGTAACGAGGCGTCACAGAATGCGAATTGCGCAACGACTGAGTTGTTGAATGCTTCCAACCCATTACAAAGGGCTCTGCGATAATTCTTCATCGTCATTAGCCACAGCATCAACAAAGTGCACATAATATCTTACAGATGTTTAGCAGGTACTACGGTTCCGCGCATAATGACGAAAAATTGCGTAGTGGCTGCTTCCTTAGTTCACAAAAATTATGATTTTTAGCGTAGTGGGTTCCTCGCAAGCGCACCTCTATTGGTTGCCAAGGAAGCCCGTAAGGCTCCCATGATCCATTTCCTCAGGGTCTGAATAAATTTAATTCCCTCTCTTTATCTCTTTCTCACGTTAGCGTATGTTATAAAGCGTGGAGGGAGAATGAAATAACGACTGGGCGTCACACAATGCGAATTACGTAACTAGTGGGCCATTTAAAGCTTCCAACCCACTACGAAAGGCTCAGTCATAATTCTTCATCGTCATCAGCCGTCGCACCAAGAAACTGCACATAATGCCTTACAGATGGTACGTCGCTTCTCCGCAGATTCACGAGTAATGTCGTGGTGGGTGCTTCCCAACTTCACAAAAATTATGATTTGTGGCGTAGTGGGTACGTTGCTAGTGTAGTTGTATTAGTAGCCACAAGATAGTTTATAACGGACTCTAGAAATACCGTTCTTTGAGCTTTCGCCGTGACTGTGCTGCGCTTTCCGCGCAGACCTGGCGTTTTTTTGCACCTAACGTAGTTTTGCATTGCCTCCTGGATTGAAGCTATTGTAAGCCTTGTGCACCTCACCTGGATTTGCAATGCCTCTGTGATCAGGCCATTAGAGTTCAATATGACATTAGAGTTCAATCAACCAAGGGACCAGGCAGGATTTCGTACAGGAATACAACCAACCCCTATACATAGCCTTCATAGATTACGAGAAGGCATTTGATTCGGTGAAGACATCAGCAGTCATGCAGGCACTGCGGAATCAGGGCGTCGACGAAGCCTATATAAACATAATGGAAGAAATCTACAGCGCATCCACAGCCACTATAGTCCTTCATAAAGAAAGCGACAGAATCCGAATAAAGAAGAGCGTACGACAGGGAGACACGATCTCTCCAATGCTATTCACCGCGTGTTTACAGGAGGTTTTCAGGGCCCTAGATTGGGAAGAATTAGGGATAAGAGTTAATGGAGTGTATCTCAGTAAGCTGCGATTCGCTGATGACATTGCATTGATGAGTAACGCGGGAGACGAATTACAGCTCATGATTACTGAACTGGATACGGAAAGTAGAAGGGTAGGTCTGAAAATTAATATGCATAAAACTAAAGTAATGTGGAACAATCTTGGCAGAGAACAGCGCTTTGCGATAGGTGGCGAGACACTGGAAGTTGTAAAGGAGTACGTCTTCTTAGGACAGGTAGTAACCGCGGAGCCGAACCATGAGAGTGAAATAACTAGAAGAATAAGGATGGGATGGGGCTCATTCGGCAAGCATTATCAAATCATGAGTGGTAGTCTACCACTATCTCTCAAGAGGAAGGGATATAACAGCTGCATCTTACCGGTACTTACCTACGGAGCAGAAACCTGGAGACTTACAAAGAGTGCTCAACTTAAATTGAGGACGACGCAGCGAGCGATGGAAAGGAAAATGATAGGTGTAACCTTAAGAGACAGGAAGAGAGCAGAGTGGGTCAGGGAACAAACGGGGGTTAAGGATATCATAATTGAAATTAAGAAGAAGAAATGGATATGGGCCGGGCACGTAGCACGTCGGCAGGATAACCGGTGGTCATTAAGGGTAACTGACTGGATTCCAAGAGAGTGCAAACGCGTGAGGGGAAGACAGAAAATTAGGTGGGTAGATGAGATTAAGAAGTTTGTAGGTATAACGTGGCAACAGAAAGCACAGGACCGGGTTGATTGGCGGAACATGGGAGAGGCCTTTGCCCCGTAGTGGGCGTAGACAGGCTGATGATGATGATGATGATGATGTGATCAGGCCACCTTTGACAAAGCGATCATGTCACATGATGCGAGATCATTATGACGTCACAAATTTTGGCTGTCTGCAACGTCATGTGGTAATGCCGTCACATAATGACTTTTTTCATCGCTCCGCCGATGCCACCAAGTGAATTTTTGTTTTTGATAAGGCATATACAAGTCTTTCACCTTAAAAAATGGACATGATCTACACCCCGACCCAAACATAATAGCCTTTTGTGGCAATGTAAATATAAACTGCCAATATATACTGCCCTGGACAAAGCTGCGCACTGTTGCGTTCAATGTAGCAAATAAATACACCGTCGTGTGCAATGAAGAAAATAAATAAGAATGTGGTAGTTATCTTACTAGCTGGCCTCACACTTGAATTGAAGTTAAGATTGGCATCCTGTGCAACATTCCCGGACACATCTGAAAGCACGAAAGTATTATTGCTATGAGTTGCAAATAACTGATGGCATGGTATGAATTGATACTAATGAGCTTGCCGTATTCCTGCAGGAATTTAGTCATTTAGCGCAATCCGCAGATTGCAACACCCTATGGGATACATTTTGCTTCACACTAGAGCAGTTGGTTGACAAACATGTTCCAAGTAAACAGTTATCTGCCAAAAAACGTAGTGATAAACCTTGGGTTACTCTGGAAGTCAAGCGAATGATTAACAAGAGACATCGTCTCCTGAATGCTTGTCGAAAGCAGCGCAACCCTGACGTAATTGTGATGCTAAAGACGCTTGGGAAAGATATAAAAATAAATAACAAGATTGCCAAGGAAAAATACTTCCTAGCATTAGGCCCAAAGTTACAAAATAACCCGAAGAAATGTGGAAGTGCTTAAAATCAATTAGCAGAGAATCAGTGGGCATCCCGAGCTTAAACAACGGCGGTGTACTTGTAGCTGATGACATTGATAAAGCTTCTTCCTTCAATCGCTATATCCAGTCTTCCTTCACACCCCCCTGTCACAGTGAATTACCACGTATTCCCGACAATGTGCTTGAACCTATGCCGGAGCTGTTCGTAACACATGGTGGTATACTTAAGTTACTTGACAATATAAATGCTTCTTCTGCAAGTGGCCCTGACGGTATACCCTCTTATGTGTTGAGGGCTTGTTCCGACATAATTGCCCACTACCTCGTTATTCTTCATTCACACATTGCAAAGTTTCTTAGCTCTGTTAATTTCTTTCATCCCAGTCAGCATGGCTTCCAGAAGGGCCTTTCCTGTGACACTCAACTGGCTCTCTTCATTAATGACATCAGTTCTAGCCTTGATACTAACACCTCCGTTGACGCGCTATTTTTGGACTTTGAAAAAGCTTTTGATAAAGTACCCCATAACCGCCTATTCCTAAAGCTCTCTCGCCTAAACCTTCATTATCTTGTGTTTCACTGGATACTTGATTTTCTGTCTAACCGTCAGCGGTTTGTCTACGCTAACGAACACTCTTCTTCTCTCACACCTGTTACATCCGGGGTTCCTCAGGGAACAGTCCTCGGACCCCTGCTCTTTCTCATATACATTAACGACCTTCCAACTAACATTTCTTCCGGGATTCCATTGTTTGCAGACGACTGCGTGCTATACCGCCCTATTAACAACGATGTTTTATCCCTACAATCTGACCTCAGTCAAATTGAAGATTGGTGCCGCAAGTGGCTCATGTCATTAAACGCATCAAAAACCTCCCTTCTCACTTTTAATCGAAAGAAGTCATACCCTGCTCGCGATTATATAATAAGTGGCTCTTTAATATCCGCTGTTAACACCTACAAGTATTCAGGAATTAATCTCACTACTGACCTATCATGGCACACCCACATAACCAGCATAACAAATTCTGCTAATCGCGCTCTTGGTTTCCTGCGACGTAATATCCGATTAGCACCCTCCTCAGTCAAACTTCTAACCTACTGCTCCTTAGTAAGATCGAAGCTCGAATATGCAAGTGCCCTGTGGGACCCATACCAACATAATCACATTACCATGCTTGAATCAGTACAGAACCGTGCCGTACGTTTCATTTTTTCGGACTATTCCTACAACTCTAGCTCATCGAAACTCAAATCCCAAGCCAACCTTCCCAGCCTTATATCACGCCGTCGAGTCGCTCGCCTTTCTCTCTTTCATAAGTTCTTCCACAAGCCACCCCAAGCCGATCTCATTTTTCCCGCACATCGCCACTCAAGCCGGATCAACCACGAAAAGACCGTATGCCCCCCTCGAGCTCACACTGTCTCCCATGCCTCCTCATTCTTCAACCAGACATCAAGGGACTGGAATGACCTTCCCACCAAGGCAGTGCTTCATTCCGACCTAGCCATCTTCAAACGCATCATAGAAGAACTGTTTTTGTAGGTATGCCCACCCCTCATGTAAAACCGCTTCCTTTAGGGGCCTTTGAGGTATCATAAATAAATAAATAAATAAATAAATAAATAAATAAATAAATAAATAAATAAATAAATAAATAAATAAATCATCTTTCAGGAATCATTGCGTGCTTGTTGCTCACCCAGGGAATGGAAAGTTGCGAACGTGGTTCCGATCCATAAAAGTGGCCCAAAAAATATTGTCTGCAACTATAGGCCAGTTTCTCGAACGATTGTATGTAGTAAAACAATGGAAAACATAGTTTACAGCGCCGTAATGAAACAACTAGAAAATAACAATTTTTTACCGAATTTCAGCACGGCTTTAGATCTGGCCTTTCTTGTTCGACACAGCTCCTAGGATTCAGTCATGACCTTTTTCATTCATTTGATCCTGGTGTACAGACTGACTGTATATTCCTAGACTTTAGAAAAGCATTTGATTCTGTTTCCCATGTCTTGCTGTTACATAAAGTTTCATCGCTCGGTATTAGTCCTGCGTTTGTTGATTGGATTAGGTGTTATCTACAAGATCGCATGCAATGTGTAGTAATTAATGGCTCCCAATCAATATGTTACTGTTACTTCGGGAGTCCCTCAGGGATCTGTTTTGGGGCCCCTGTTGTTTCTAGTGTACATCAATGATATTGCTCGAGATGTTTCATGCAAAGTGCGCCTGTATGCAGATGATTGTGTGATTTACCATTGCATTAGATCTGTCTCTGACCATGAGTACTTGCAACACAATTTAGATGTATCATGCACTGGTGTGTTAGGTGGCGTATGTCTTTGAACCCTAGTTAGTGTCAATGCGTCTCCTTCACTCGTAAACACGATCCATACCTGTTTAATTACACATTAGACTCTGTCCAGCTAACGCGAGCAACTGATTATAAATACCTTGGTGTTCATTTTTCATCAAATCTTACTTGGACTAAACACGTTGAGTATGTTACAGCGAAATCCTGCAGAATGTTACATTTTGTTAAACGAAACTTCCGCTTAGCTCCTCCCAAAATCAGAGAATTACTTTATTTTTCGAACGTCAGACCTATATTAGAGTACGCCTGTGTGACTTGGGACCCGCAGAGTAAAACCCTATCTAATATGCTCGAGCTGGTACAAAACCCTGCAGCCCGTTTTGTCAGTTCTAACTATGACTTCACGTTTAGTGTTACTGCAATAAAGGATAGGTTGGGGTGGGAAATACTAAGTACACGTAGAAAAAACATTAGATTAAAAATCCTTTTCAAAATCTTTCATGGCTTGGTCAAAATAGATAAAGAATCTTACATTTTACATCCCCATTTCTTGTCTCACAGAAGTGACCACCCTCTAAAAATAAGAGAAAGTTTTTGCAGAACAAACGTATACCTATACTCGTTTTTTCCACACACAATCTCCTAATGGAATCAGCTTCCACAGGAGATTGTTGACTGTCGCACTGAAACTTCGTTCAGAGACATACTGTTACGCTCATAGGTTTCTTTTTCTTTTTTTCTTTCTTTTTTTTCGGTTGTTGTTTTTGTTGTTGTTGATCTTGTTTTCATAGTTATCCATGTATGTAAGCATATGTTGCCCTGTGTTACATATGTTACGCCCTGAGGCCTTTGCCCTGCAGTGGGCGTAGACAGGCTGATGATGATGATGATGATGATGTTACCCTGTGTATTCCCCCCTGCAATAAGGCCTTCGGGCGCTGCAGGTACTTTAAATAAATAAATAAATAAATTAGTGCAGTTAGGTGATTGTGTCAAATGGGAGAATTGAAGTTTTTCATGCGAGGAACCCATCCGAGCTTTGAGATTTCGAAAAATCGTCCTCTAGTAATTGTTGTGGCGTAATGAAATTCAACCAAATGCAAGGGCTTTCAACAGCGAAAGCCATAGAATCCGGTTGAATTTCATTACTTCGTAATTATTACTAGAGGCCGCTTTTTCGAAATCTCAGTGTTGGGATGTGTTTCTGGCACGAAGAACTTCAATTCCTCAATTTGACACAGTCACCTAACTCCACTAATAAAAAGTTAATTATTTGAAGTTTCCTAATTAGTGTCTCAAGTCATGTCCCTAACCATCTTAAGATGCCTAGCGCTACAGAAAGTCATTCACTTATTTTGGACGTCTCAGAAGAATGTGGCAGTTGCGTTCTTCCATGTTTCTGTTTAGGTTTCGCCATTGAATTTGGTTGAATTTCATTGCTTCGTAATTATTACTAGATACCACTTTTTCGAAATCTCAAAGTTGGGTTGGGTTTCTGACATGAAGAACTTCAATTATCCCATTTGACACAACAACCTAACTACACTAATTAAAAAGTTAATTAATTTAACTTTTTAAATTACAGTCCCAAATAATTTCTTTACCCATCTTAAAATCCCTGCCACTACAGAAAAACCAATTCTGAAGGCAGCAATCAAATATTCCATTTTCCAGATTTTTTTAGAAGGTTGGACACATTTTTTGAAACACCCTCTATAAACAGTTGAAACCCGCAATAACGAAATCGGCGGGGAAAGCACAAAATTTCGCTCTTGCGGGAATTTCGTTGGCGCGAGAATGCGGCAGAAAAGACATGGAATTGACGAAAAACACATTTTATTTCCAAAAGTCAGTAAGTTTGCTTTGGCGGGCCTTACCATGCAGCAATTTCATGCCTCTCGATCGGGAATCTCGTTTGCCACGGCACAAAGTTCGCCCCATGCACTGGTCAGTGACGGCGGCACTGCACTGTCATCAGTACCATAATCAAGTGCGCCTACAGCCGAACCTTCTTCCGGCTCCGCTGGATCAGCGCGGATCAGCGCAGAATCATGGACAGCGAGCTGCACGCAAAGCCGAATTCTTCGGTGATGTCCATTTTTTCCCGGCCCTTTTCCACCTCTCTGATGATTGCAGCCTTATCTTCCAGCGTGATGAACGTCCGCTTTTTCGTTGGAGGCGGCATCTTTGCAGGCAGCAAAATCGGACAAAGCAATCGCAACACACAGTTCACATTGCACCAAGCGACCAACCAAACGAAAGAAACTCCATGAGGAATGTGGATTTGGCTACGTAGTCCGCAATAACGAGCAGGTGTTTCGGCAAGGCATCATCATCATAATTGTCGCCAGCTTTATGCTTTTTTGTAAACAATGATGGCAGCTGCTTCTCAAGTGCGCTGTAGCGATAGTTTTGCACAATTTAAGTGTAGCATGAATGCATTTCAGCAGTTTTCGAATGTAGTTAATGTTGCGAGAGTAGGTTATTTGCGCACTCGTGTTTCAAAAATTTCGTTAATGAGGGACTGCGGTATGAATATATTTCGTAGTCGCGAGTTACGAAATGCATTGACTCCTATGGGCGTTTGCCGGTGCTCCGAAAATATTTCGTTGCGGTGAGAATTTCGTTCCCTCGGGATTTCGTTATCGCGGGTTTCGACTGTAGCTACAGTTAATAGACACCCACCTAATTTGGAAGTAGATTATCTGTGCACTGTGACTTGCTTCTTTTCCAAATTAAATTTATGCATTTTAATATGTAGAGAAATGGCTTGTCTAACTTCACGGCCTTCGATGTCTACAGCGGAGCAGGCCAGCTTAGGTGTCAGCATCTGTTACCTTATTTGCAATACAATTCAGTATTTAAGTGTGAACATAGTCGACGAACATCTGTCTGGCTGGGTGAAAATTCATACGAAAAATAATAAACTCTCTAGCCACTTATAGTCCAATGTTGCTAAAGTTCAACTTTCAAAACTATAAACTGACCAGACGTTTCGGGACCGATTCGGTCCCTTCCTCAGGGGTGATTGTTCGGCCAGCTCCGAAGCTAGCGACTATCTTTGGTGGTGTCCCCCTCTACATCGTCCTTCTTCCCGCCGTTCTTGTTGCTGCGGTGTTTCTTCCACTGGTTCCGTAGACCGTGCACGTGCACAATTGGTAAGGTTCCAGTTGAGCGGTTAACATTTCCCGGTATTGTTTGGATATGCCAGGATTCTAAGAACTGTCTTTTTGTGTGGCTGCCTTCCGTGTCGATGACCCGGTCGTCGTCAAAATTGGTCCATCTTTTCGCTGTGTTCTGCGAGGGCGTTTAGTGCAAGGTTGAAGCTACGCACGTCGTTTCGATGTTGCCGTATCATTTCCGGGAAGTTTTTTGTCTCAACGATGTAAGTGGCGTCACAGTCCGTGCATGGAACCTCGTAGACCAACCCGATGCATCTTTCTTTTGGCAACCGGTATTTGGTCGTGACAGGAGTAGCCCGATTGTTGACAAGGGCTTGTGCGCTACCTGGATGCCCTCCCTCCCCAGCACCCTGGACAGCTGCTCGCTGATTCCCGGAACGTATGGGACCGAGATGCGGTAGGAATCTTTGGGGGAGGCCTCATTGTTAGTGTCACCCATTGCAGAAGAATGCAGGTGGGGAACGCTTTCCCGTCGTCGCTGGCGTACTCGGCGAATAAAGCTCTTCGGGTATCCATTGTCCAGGAGGTCGGTGGTGATCGCTTTTTCTTCTTTTCTCCGTATCTCTTTGGAGCTGCAGACGGCCTCTGCGCGATTAAGGAATGTGTTGACCACTGATGTTTTGTGGGCGGTCGGGTGGTTAGAACTGAACTGCAGCTATCGTCCGGTGTGTGACGGCTCCAATTTCAGTCACAGCGGCAAACTTGACGATGGAACACATCGAAACACGAGCTTTGGACACGTTCGCTCAACCAACAAAAATATTTTTGAGGTATGTGGATGACGTCTTTTGCGTGATGAAGGAGTCTAACATCGACAGTTTCCTGGCACACCTAAATTCGATGGAACCGGCGATTCAATTCACCGTGGAACGTGAAAAGGACAACGTTCTTCTTTTTCTGGATGTGCTAGTGAAACGGCGAAAGAAAAACGGGCCTGAAAGGACGTTTGAGCTTCTCGGTCTACCGAAAACCTACACACACCGGACGATATCTGCAGTTGCGTTCTAACCACCCGACCGCTCACAAAACATCAGTGGTCAACACACTCCTGAATCGCGCAGAGGCCGTCTGCAGCTCCAAAGAAGTACGGAGAAAAGAAAAAGCGATCACCATTGACCTCCTGGACAATGGATACCCGAAGAGCTTTATTCGCCGAGACGCCAGCGACGACGGGAAAGCGTCCCCACCTGCATTCTAACAATGAGGCCTCCCCCAAAGGTTCCTACCGCATCTCGGTCCCATACGTTCCGGGAATCAGCGAGCAGCTGTCCAGGGTGCTGGGGAGGGAGGGCATCCAGGTAGCGCACAAGCCCTTGTCAACAATCGGGCTACTCCTGCCACGGCCAAAAGACCGGTTGCCAAAAGAAAGAAGCATCGGGTTGGTCTACGAGGTTCCATGCACGGACTGTGACGCTGTGATGTAGTATTTTAGGATCGTCACGCCGCAGAGCGTGTGACGCGTTGCAGATGGAGGAGACGTTGGCTGACTGTACAAACCACACGACAATTATTTATTTATTTTATTTATTTGGATACCCTAAGGGCCCGGTGGGCATTACATAGGAGGGGATTAATTGGAAGTGAAAGATACAGTCACAATTCAGGCATACAGTAATTGAAAAGGTAATATTATTAATACAATGCGAAGACGTCTAATTTGGAAGTGAGTGATACAGTTACAATTGAGGCATACAGTAATTGAAAAGGTAATACTATCAACACAATATGAAAACGTAAAGATGATAATTCAGGCATACAGGAAAAAAATAATATAAATACAATGCTAACCACATGATTAACAAATATCAGGCGTACAGGAAAAAAAAAGAAATAGTATTAATACAGTGCAAACCACATGATTTACAAATATCGATGGTGCCGGGATGATTATTTTCCATGTTTGTACAATTTATGAGATGATCACAAAGAATGAACCCATGCGGTATACGTACAATAAAAATGATTTATAAAAAAGTGGTATCGCGCTCGAGAAACGAGTGGAGCGCTAACTGGAAGGACTGGTGATCGTTGATGGTGGCAATGCTAGATGGAAGTGAATTCCATTGATCTATTGAGAGTGCGACAGGTGAATGCGGTATTTATCGGTGTGAGAAAAAATTGGTTTGACTTTATAGGCGTGGTCTAATCTAGAAGAGATGTGGTGCGCGGGATAAATGTGAGATCGCGAAAAGGGCGTGCCGCTATGGTAGAGGGTGTGAAAGAAGGATAACCGGGCAAGTGTTCGGCGCAAGGCAAGTGAATGCTTATCAAGGGTGCTTTTTAGTTTTGTGACACTTTGAAATCGAGAATAAGATGATGAGATGAACCGGGCTGCTTTGTTTTGGACCGCTTCGAGCTGATCTGTCCAGGTGATGTGATGGGGATGACAAATAATAGATGCGTATTCTAACGAGGGACGAATGAGCGAGTTGTAAGCTAATAACCTGGTGTCATGGTTCGCGAGATAAAGGCGTCGCTTCAAGAGACCGAGCTTTTTTAAGGCTTTAGAGGTTATGTATTCTATGTGGTCATTCCAGGTCAAGGTCGAGTTGAATATAACACCTAAGTATTTATATGTCAAAATTGTGTCAATTGTGATGTTGTTAATTGTGTATGAATTGGTCTGAGAATTCGTTGTCATGCTAAACTTAAGGTGTTTTGTTTTATCTATGTTGATTTGCATCTGCCATAAGGAACACCAATCTGTTAGTTTACTGAGGGCAGACTGTAAGTGAACAATGTCGGTAGAAGTCCTTATTTCTTTGTATATTATGCAGTCGTCTGCAAACAGTCTAATTGAGGCATTTATGTCGCTTGATATGTCATTAATGTAGATTAGGAACAAAAGTGGTCCCAGCACTGACCCCTGTGGTACCCCTGATATGACGCGTTCGCCGGGCGAGATATGACTTTGTATTTTCACGAACTGCTTGCGGTTTGATAGGAACTGTTCGATCCATTTTGTTGTTTTGTGGTCAAGTTGGAGATTGCGTATTTTTAAGATTGAACGGTTGTGAGGGACGCGATCGAATGCCTTCGAAAAATCGACGAAGATTGCGTCGACATACAGAGACGAGTGCAGTGATTGATGAAGATCGGTTACTAATTCGAAGAGTTGAGATTGGCAGGACAGGTTTTTGCGAAAGCCATGCTGGTTTATGAGAAGCAGGTTGTTTTCGTTAAGATATATCATGATATGTTTGTGTATTATATGTTCCAGTAACTTGCAGCTGATTGAGGTTAATGATATAGGCCTGTAGTTGCCTGGAAGCGAGCTGTCACCGGATTTAAATATGGGTATAATGAACGCTGACCTCCAGTCGTCTGGCACGCATCCGGTGTCGATGGATTGCTGAAATATTAGAGAAAGTAAGTTGGCTGAGTGATGCTTGGTAAGCTTCAAAAGTTTAGCGCTGATTCCGTCGGGACCTGGACTTGTTTTAAGCGGGAGGCGTTCTATTGCACACTGTACGCCGTGTGCTGTAACTATAATGGGTGCAAAAGGAAGTGTAATGTGAGGTTGGACGAGCGTAAGTGAACTATCCAGAGGTAGTTCATCTGTAAATACCGCGGCAAAATTATTGTTGAAAACCTTGGCGCTTTCAGCTACCGGTAATGCACTGCCATCGTCCCCTTGAAGCGTTGGCGCAGAGTGATTATTTTTTGGATTTACGACTTTCCAAAATTTTTGAGGATCGTTTTTTAACATGTTAGGAAGCGTGAAGTTAAAGTACTCGAGTTTGGCGTCATGAATAGTTTTTTCTACCTGCACAGATATGGATTTGTAATTCTGCCGTGTTTTTTTGTGACGCCTTCTTGTACGCCCTTTTTTTCTTGTTTAAACATCTCTTTACTTCTTGTGTGAACCAAGGATTGTCTTCTCGTGATTTTATGATACGTTTGGGCACGCAGGAGTCTTCTATCTCTTTTAACTTATCTCGATATATGCACCAGTTATGATTAGTCGAACGGTTCTCGAAGTTTTCTTGGAAGTCGATTGTAAATTCTTGCAGCATTTGGTTGATCTTCTGAGTTTCGGCTCGCGCGTAGTTAAGGATACATTTTTTTGTTCTTGTTTTGTCAGCACAAGGAAGTGAAAAAGAGCACTGCACTACTTTGTGGTCACTAATGGATTCTAGGACGTGTGATTTGGCAATATCGGGGCTGTTTGTGAATAAGAGGTCTAAAATGTGATTACCACGCGTGGGGTCGTGAACTAGTTGTGTGAGGTTATGATAGTGAAGTGAGTTAACAAAACCAAGGTATTCAGCACGGCAAGAGTGTGACCTACTCGATGTTGATGACCAGTCTAATGCAGGGTAATTGAAATCACCACCTATTATTAGGAGGCAGTCGGGAAACCTGTTGGTAACTAGCTCGAGTGCTTCGTTGAATAGTTCAGCGAAGTCTTGACGGCAGTCCGGTGGCCGATAGCAGACCCCTAAAACGCACCGCAAATGACCGAACTTTAGTGAGACCCAGAGGGCCTCTAGGGGAGTGTCGACTGTAATGATGGACGGCTCATAGTACTCTTTCACAGCAAGTAGCACACCACCACCTCTAGAGACAGTCCTATCTTTGCGAAAGATTACAAATGATGAGGGGAACGCAAGGTCACTACTATTGGTATCATCAGAAAGCCATGTTTCAGTGCCAAGAATGATATCTGATGAAGTAGAATGAATGATCGCTTTCAATGAGTCAAGCTTTGGAAAGATACTGCGAAAGTTGGCCAACAGCAGCGATACCGGGCTTTTATTATTCTGCGCTTTGAGAGTAGTAGCACGCTGTCATTTGGTTTGACGAATTTCGGCTTCCCCTATACGTATTACTTTGCCCGAGGCAGTATCATACCTGTAAATTCCACTGCGCATGTGTAGCTTGTTAAAGTGCATAGAAAAGCGTTCATTTGGCTTCCGCTGGTCTTTCGCGAAGTCACGCAGTTTCTTTCGCGCAAGCTGGATGGCTGGGGAAAAATCTTCTAACCAAACTTTCGGTTCGTCCAGGTTCTTCAGCTTGCTGGCGTTGCCCAGAGCATTCATCTTTGACTTGAAGTTCAAAAACTTCACATTTATGGGCCGCCTCGCCCCTTCTCGACGATTGCCTACACGGTGCGCACGTTCGATGTCCCCAGCCTCAATGCCGAGGTGCTTCCTGAAAAATTCTTTTACGATTCGCTCCGATTCGGCGTATCCCTCCAGCGCATCCTCGGGCAGACCTTTGATTATTAGATTATTTCTTCTCATTCGATTGTTCATGTCGTCTACTGCATCCCTAATTTCAGAATTGTTTCTTTCTATGTTAGTTTTGACTTCCTTCACGCAGTCAGCCACTGCATCGATGTTTTCAAACTTAGTACCGTTTTCTATGCTTTTTTCAAGAGCGAGAACACGGTCCTTCATGCTGCTGATTTCACTCTTGATCTCGTTCAGGGAGGCAGTAGTTTCGGCATGGCATTCCTTAAGCAGTGTCAATACGTCATCGATCTTTGGTCAGGGTTTGCCTCCACATCACCCGCGCTGAGCAATAGTAGGGCAAAACAAACAGACAGCAAAAGCGACGTAGGCCTTGGGAGCATGTTGCGGAACCAACCCGTTCGCGTTATGCAACACTTGTCATGATTTCCCTTGAGGCCCCAGCCAGAAACAAAACATCCAATTCGCACACGGTACGTGAAAGCGTCGACACCCATTGACACAGGAAGAACACTCAGTAACGGGGATCTACAGCCTCAAAATTTGTACCTAGGCAGTCTAGCAAAACAAGTGCAAAGCCTACCTAGAAGTGCAAAGAAACAGGTTGTAGCATCTGTCAGCGGCGGCCGAAGATCCCAGAGTGGTGTTGACAGGACCGAGTATTTATGGCTTTGCGGTGTAGTCCTGCTCTGTTGGCGGCGCTCTCCCTTCTGTTGACGAAAGATGTTGAATCACCCAGCCAGGTAATCACCTCGGTGATGCCCGATACGGTGACGACTGCGCAGATCCACTGGCACGGGACTGTATCCAGGAACTTGAACGACGCAGCCAGAGGTACGTCAAACTAGAAGTGCAAAGAAACAGGTTGTAGTATCTGTCAGCGGCGGCCGAAGATCCCAGAGTGGTGTTGACAGGACCGAGTATTTATGGCTTTGCGGTGTAGTCCTGCTCTGTTGGTGGCGCTCTCCCTTCTGTTGATGAAAGATGTTGAATCACCCAGCCAGGTAATCACCTCGGTGATGCCCGATACGGTGACGACTGCGCAGATCCACTGACACGGGACTGTATCCAGGAACTTGAACGACGCAGCCAGAGGTACGTCAAACTAGAAGTGCAAAGAAACAGGTTGTAGCATCTGTCAGCGGCGGCCGAAGATCCCAGAGTGGTGTTGACAGGACCGAGTATTAATGGCTTTGCGGTGTAGTCCTGCTCTGTTGGTGGCGCTCTCCCTTCTGTTTGGACGCACACACACACACGAAATACATAAGGTGAAAACGTACATCGTCCCACGTGGCGGTGCTAGTCCGGGAAGTGGTGCGCTGCTAGCGTCCCGGCGGTCACGTAGTCGTGCGTGCTCGGGCGTGGTAGCGAAGTCGCAGCAACAAGGGTCATGCAGCGAGTATGCGACCCACCACTCGGTCGACGGTAGCCGCCATTGGCGGAAGCTCCCCGCGTCTCTTCAGCTCCAGGCGAAAATCCCGCGGCGCTCGCTGTCCTGACGACGCCCGGCAGGATGAACCACACGCGTAGATGCGGGTTCCCCGACACAGGAGGCCACGAGCAGATCTGGCGACGTGAAGAACGTGAGGCGCCTGTCCTGCACAGAGGCGCCTGTCCCGAAGACAGGCGCCTCTGTGCGCGAACCCCGCTCGTCGATGCGGGTTCGGTCGACCTCCGGCCTGTTCCGACCGTGTTCCACGAGTCACTAGCCTGCGCGTGCCCTTTTAGGGGCGAAGCTCCTTAAGGCGGCACCCGTTCGTCCCTCGTAGTCGTAGTAGTCGTAGTGCGTAACCAGTCGTAACGCTAGTACCAGATCTTGACCTCCAAGGTGGTGCCGGTGGGAGATTTTTCCTGTGCGTTGTTGAACAATAAAAAATTTGCAGCGTGCGCGTTAACTAAAAGCCGAATTCTTCTGTCTCTCATTCCCCATTAGCAGCCATTGGCATGTTCCAGTAGGAAACGTTAGTAGAAGTAGAAGTGTAAGTGTTAGCTAAAAGCCGACTTCTTCTGTCTCTCATTCCCATTAGCAGCCAATGTTTACCTCCAAGGTAGTGCCTGGTGAGATTTCTCTTGTGCATGATTAAACAATAAAAATTTTGTTCAAAACGCCGTTGATTGATGAAATAAACCAACGAAAGACGCCAGATGTTTTCTAAAAGCAAAACGAAAGAACGCCAGATGTTTCTAAAGTAAAACGAAAAGACGCCAGCTGCTTAACGAAAGACGCCAGAAGTCTTCTAAAGCAATGGTTTTCTAAACAATGAAAATTCACAGCGTACATGTAAAATTAAAGTGAGCTGCAAGTCGTCATAACTCTCATCGAACCTTTAGTATAAACGCGCCCGATCTCACGTCGGTGATGATGTACTGGGCAGAATTCACGGAAGATTCACGGTTTACCGATGAACCTCCGCAGCTTCGCCCACTCATCATCATTCACTCCGTGGATATGCTGTGATTTTTTCTTCGCTTCGGAAGCACGAGCTGTTTCTTCTTCCCCGGCTTCCAGCGATCGGCCGCTCCGTCGTCTGCTCTCGCTGGGTCGCCTTTACGTGCTTCTTCACATTTACCCCCCACCTAAGAAAGTTCTTCCTCCTGAAGAACTTGTCGCTGTTGCTTCAAAACTTGGGGCATCGTAGCACGCACGCACTCGCAGCACCAGCACTGTACTACACTTCCGAGTACTGCACCACACTTCCGAGCACTGCACCACACTTCCGAGCACCGCACACTCGGCACGCATGAGGAAACAAAACTGTAACGAACGTTCCGAGTACCGCACACTCGGCGCTTGTGGGAATAATCATTGCATAGGTCAAAAGTTTACTCTCAGGTCTTAGTAAAGAGTCATAAAAGCAAATTCCATCTACAAGACCGAACAGTTTTAAAGCATCAAGTCGAGTAGATACGATGTTCATGCACTTGGCAAGCGACTCATATAGTCCGCTCCTACGTTCTCGCTGCCTTTTATATATTCAACAGAGAAGTCATACTCCATAAGTATGAGGCTCCAACGTAGAACACGGCTGTTGATGTGCTTGGCGGACTTGATGTAAACGAGAGGCTTATGGTCGCTTTGTAATATGAACGTGCGTCCAAACAAGTAAATGTGAAATTTTTGGACGCCCCACGTAAGTGCCAGGGCTTCTCGCTCAATTGTCGAATAGGCAACTTCTCTCGGCTGAAGTCGGCGGCTTGCATACGACACTGGGTGTAGCATACTTCTACGACGCTGCATAAGTATGGCACCTACGCTTTTCGATGATGCGTCGGTGCGAAGTACAAACGGCTTGGAAAAGTCGGGTGCTCTCAAGACAGGTTGCGTGGACAGCATGGTCTTGAGTGCATCGAAGGCCTGCTGTTCCCGCTCTCCCCAAACTACTTTATTGGGGCCTCTTTTTTTTTGTCAGTTCCGTGAGTGTTCCTGCTATCTCGGAGTAATTGTGGACAAAATCTCTGTAATACCCCGTAAATCCAAGAAAAAAGCGCACTTCTTTTTTAGTCTGGGGACGCTTAGCTGCCTGTATCTTGTCAAGCGTTTCGACCTGTGGTTTGATCATGCCATTTTCAATGTGATGGCCCAGGAATGTTACTGACCGTTGACCAATGTCACTTTTCGTTGGCCGAATTGTCAACCCAGATTCTCTGACTCGTCGAAGAAAGGCTTCAAGGGTAGCTACGTGTTCTGTCCAAGTTTCAGTCGCAATGAGCACATCTTCGAAGTAGAAGTAAATATGTGGTATATCTGCTACCACTTTCCTCATAAGGCTGTTGAAAACAGCTGGGGCGGTTTTAATGCCAAACGGCATGAAGCGAAACTGATAAAGGCCGGATGCCGAAGCAAACGCTGTCATTGCTTTCGACTCTTCATTCATTGGCACCTGCCAATACCCTTTAGCAAAGTCGAACTTGGAAAAATATCGCGCCTGCCCCAGTTGTCCAAAGACAACATCAACCCGAGGTATAGGCTCATTGTCGTTCACTAGAATCTTGTTTAGTTGTCTGAAATCAATGCAGAGACGTATTGTGCCGTCTTTTTTCTTGACAACTACTATCGGCGACTGGTAGGAGGACTCAGATGGTTCTATGATGCCTTGCTTCAGCATGTCTCTAATTTCCTTTTGAACAGCTTCTTGCGTAGCAAACGGTAATGGATACGGCCGTATGCTCAATGGTGTGTCCGTGGTAACGTTCAGCTTGCACTGGGTAAGGTGTGTTCTTCCTGGAACGTCGGTGAATACCTTATCGTACGTATTCAGTATGAGGGCGACCTGCGTGCGCTGATTAGTAGAGAGCGATTCCGATATGTTGACATCGGTAGCCGATTCTTTTTGCTGAAAAGGCGCGCATGGCAGCTCGTCATGTTCGGTGTCGTCAGTCTGACAAGCAGCTGCCGCTTCCTGCGTTGATGGTGGTATGGATGGCCGTTCTTCATATTTTTTGAGAATATTTATATGGAACAGAGATGTTCTTGTTCCCAGGTCAATAACGTAATCTACGTCATTCCTCCACTCCAGTACGGTGAAAGCGCCTTTCCACGTCAGAATCAATTTGTTGTTGTCCGAAGGGAGGAGAAACAGCACCTTGTCTCCCATAGCCAGATGACGCGGTTTAGTTTTCTTGTCGTAGTGCTTCTTCTGGACAAGTTTGGCTTTTTGAAGTTCCTCCTTGGCTAGACTGCAAGTGTCTTCTAGCCGTCTTCGTAAGTCAACTACATAGCCATATGAAGTCTTGGTGTCAGCATCGATATCATCGCCGGCCCATAATTCTTTCAATATTGCCATGGGCCCTCTGACGTAACGGCCATACAGTAAGTCAAAGGGTGCGAACCCCAAGCTCGACTGAGGAACTTCTCTATAGGCAAAAAGTAAAAGGGATAAGTACCGGTCCCAACTTTTCGGGCACTCCTGACACACCCTGACACTCCTGACACATCCATTTGTTTTAGCGTGCCATTGAACCTCTCGACAAGGCCATTTGCCATGGGATGATACGGTGTAGTTGGCAACTGCGTGAAGGAAAGAAGCCGGCTTAGCTCGCGCATCAGGTGGGACGAAAAGGATGCACCTCTGTCGCTGATTACTTCCTGAGGGACACCCACTCGCGAAAACATCTCCAGTAGTGCTTCGGCGATTCTTTCTGTTTCAATGCTAGGCAGTGCCACCGCATCAGGATACCGGGTTGCCGTGTCAACCATTGTCAGAACGTATCTGTTTCCTTTTTCTGACCTGGGGGATATCGGGCCCACAATGTCAATGGCAACTCTCTTAAACGCAGTATCAATGAGGGGCGTTCTTCCCAGCGGTACTCGACCGACCAAGTGTTTGGGGAAAGTCCTCTGGCACGTGTCGCAAGATTTCACAAATCGTGTGATGTCGGACTGTACCCCTGGCCAATAGAACTCCTCGAGGACACGGTCTACTGTGCGTTTTATTCCTTGATGTCCCGCAAGAATTCCTTCATGTGCCATTTGCATTACGAAATATCGGAGGGATGTTGGGTCTACAAGTTGTTCCATTTCTCTCCCCGACGTGTATCTTCTATAAAGAATTCCTTGTTTTATAACGAATTTAATCTCGGCAAATCTCGTTTTTAACGGTTTGTCAGCTGCTTCCCAGCATTTCTGTAGGCTGCTGTCATCTCTCTGTCTTCTCCGCAAATCGGTTGGACTTACATCCAGGGGACTTATTGCGGGTACCGGTAGCAGACGATAACTTCTCTGCTTGACTGTCGCAGCCACTTCTTTGTTGTCTTTGGTTTCCCTTGCAGCAGATGTTAGGGTTCCCCCAGGATGGGATGCAGTGGTAGAGCCCTTGTCAGCTTCCTGCCCAGCAGATTCTTCCACGGGACTAGATGGATATAGATGCCTTTGCCAATCAAGATCGCGATCGGATACATCACGGACCCCTTTTACGTTGCCCAAAACAACGTCGTACAGAGGGTCGTCCATGCATATCGCGTGAGTCTGGCCTGTGAAGAAAGGTGAGGTGATTCGCACTTCCGCTTCCGGTAGTTTCAGTACCCTTCGATCGAGAAGACAGACAGAGGAAACTTTCCCTGTCAGCTTACTGTCTGGTACAAGAGACTTTCTTACAATAATCGAATCGCATCCCGTATCTCTCAAAACGGTAACGGAGTGGCCTTCGAGGACACCTTCAGCCGTAGGCATCGACTTGTCTTCCCGTTTAGGCATCTCCCCGCTTTTGTGCTCCGACGAATCAGTACCTTGTCGCAAGGCCTGTGTTTCCTGGATTGTTGACTCGGGGTGCTCTTGCTCTTTCAGGCAAGAGGCTCTGCCGCTTTGCTTGTTAGGACAGTCCTCGGTGTTATGCCCACTACGCCTGCACTTTACGCAAAAGGATTTTTTTGTCCCTGTCCCCTTTGTGCTTGACCAGCAGTCTGCAGCTTTGTGTGCAGCTTACATCGGTGAGACAAAAGACTTCCCCGAAAGGAAACGGCAGCATCGAAACGACGTGCGTAGCTTCAACGCTGCGCGAAACGCCCTCGCAGAACACAGCGAAAAGATGGACCATCGCATCAATTTTGACGACGCCCGGGTCATCGACACAGAAGGCAGCCACACAAAAAGACAGTTCTTAGAATCCTGGCATATCCAAACAACACCGGGAAATGTTAACTGCTCAACTGGAAACTTACCGAGCGTGTACGTGCACAGTCTACGAAACCAGTGGAAAAAACACCGCAGCAACAAGAACGGCGGCAAAAGGACAATGGAGAGGGGGACACCACCAAAGATAGTCGCTAGCTTCGGAGCCGGCCGAACAGTGACCCCAGAGGAAGGGACCGAATCGGTCCCAAAACGTCGGGTCAGTTTATAGTTTTTAAAGTTTAGCTTTAGCAACATTGGACTATAAGTGGCTGGAGAGTTTATTATTTTTCATATGAATTCAGTATTTGGATGACATAAAGTTCAACCTTACTTCTGCCATTGTGCCCTCTTCCTCTCCGGAACTTTCATAAGAAGTTTACAAAAGTCGCTTTCGCTTATGCCTTGTGCGCTTTTCAACTTCTGAAGCTTCTGTGTCCAAATCCGACGTCTTTTCGGCTTCAGGCAAGACCTCTTGAGCTCTCTTTAATGAACCTGCAGAAGGCATAGAAAGCATATGAAAACTGCTATGTGAGAGCGTTGTTTATTAGGACAAGAAGTTTTATTAAAACATCAATGCATTCTTGTACGAAAATAGCTTTCAGCAAATAGTGCGTAGTTGAATTAGCTCCAGAAAAATGATTCAGATACATGCAGTGAACAGTGCAAGAATAAAATTCGAAGGCCAACTGATAAAACAATTCATGCATGTCCACAATACAGTAGGACTATTAAACAGGCTCACGTTCTGTGGCTATAATGCGAGCAGCATATTTAACCCAGGAAGCTCCTACAGGCACTCTTTTTTGCAGCATTTTCGTGAGCTCCAGTTTGCTGTTTGATGACGGCCAAAAGCACCACGTCATGTTACCATCTCTCATCATCCAGTTGTCGGATACGACATATGTGCTGCAATCTTCTTCAAAATCAACTACATGATACCTGAAGACTCTGGACAGCCGGGGTTCCCACGGTCCGCCAAGCTCGGCTTGGCGGTCCCTACGTGGGACTAGCCGGGTGGCACGGGGTCTCCCCTGCGTCTTCTCTGGACCCCGATAAAATCTGCATCATCATCATCATCATCATCATCATCATCATCATCATCATCATGTGACATGCGTTTCGATCATCAGATCTGTGAAACCGCTATTGCGACACATTTAAAAAAATCGCATCTATGCGTTCGTTGTGGACACATGCACAACACAAGGTATAAATTTCGACCTCCGGGCTTGGAATCGGGAAGCTAAAAAAAAAGAAGGAAAAAATCCAGCAGATCCCACGCACTGTGGGAATCGATGTAATGCGAAGCAGGCAGCAAAGATCTGCATACATCGCTTTGTTAATGTTTGAGCAAAATGAAATCATTCATGCCATGGCATCTAGTTCACCATATATCGCATGTTTGCCATGCACGCGTGCATGCACAATGTGGTATATACCATGCCAATGAAACGTATATTCTGGTATATACACTGCATGACCGGTCATTTATGTTCATCACGCACTCCTGTCATGCCATACCAATTTTGGTATATATCCAGTCATCTAAACGGCCGGAAGCGCACCATAACCGTGTCATGTAAATCATACCGTACATGACATGCATAACATAATTCGCATGTTAGGACCTGTCATTTATGTTCGTCATACAGTCACATCGCACAATACCAATTTTGGTGTATATCAAACGAGCGAAATGACCGCGATCCACTATGAGCGTTGCATGTAAAGCATGCCATACATGACATGCATGTCATGCTTTTCATGTTACCACCTGTCATTTATGTTCGTCATACATCGTCATACATTCGCGTCACGCAATGCCAATTTTGGTGTATATCAAGCTAGCGAAACGGCCGCGATCGGACAATGAACGTGGCATGTAAATCCAGCCGTAAATGTTATGCTTATCATAATTTTCAAGTTACCACCTGTCATATATCTTTGTCATACAGTCACGTTGCGCAATACCAATTTTGGTGCATATCAAGCGAGCGAAATATCCGCGAGCGCATCATGAGCGTGGCATGCAAATGATGTCGCGCATGACTTGCCTGTCACGAGTTTCATGTTACCACCTCTCATTTACGTTCGTCATACAGGCGCGTCGCGCAATACCAATTTTGGCGTATATCAAGCTAGTGATACGTCCGCGAATGCGCCATGAGCGTGGCATGTAAATCATGACATGCATGTCATGGTTTTCATGTTAACACCTGTTATTCATGTTCTTGATACAGTCACATCACGCAATACCAATTTTGGTGCATATCAATCTAGCCAAACGGCCGCGAGTGCGTCATGAGCGTGCCATGTAAATCATGTCATACATGACAGGCATGTCATCATTTTCATGTTACCACCTCTAATTTCCGTTCGTCATACAGTGGCGTCGTGCAATACCAATTTGGTACATATCAAGCCCGCGAAACGAACGCGAATGCGCCATGAGCGTGGCATGTAAATCATGACATACATGACATGCATGTCATGGTTTTAATGTTACCACCTTTATTCATGTTCTTCATACAGTCACATCGCGCAATACCAATTTTAGTGTATATCAACCTAGCGAAACGGCCGCGAGTGCGTCATGAGCGTGGCATGTGAATTATGTCGTGCATGACACGAGTGTCATGATTTTCATGTTACCACGTGTCAGTTATGGTCGTCATGTCGAAATGTCTCGTCATACCAGTTTTCATATATCCATTCATTTAAACGGCCGCGAGCGCCGCGAGACTATGTGATGTAAATGATGCCGCACATGACACGCGTGTCATGATTTGCACGTTAGGACCTGTCATTATGTTCGCCATGAACTCTTGTCACGTCATACCAGTTTTGGTATATATGAAATTAACGGAATGGCCGCAAGAGCCCCAAAGCCGTGGAATGTAAATCATGCTGTTCATGACATGCATGTCATGATTTACATGTTATGGCCTGTAATTTATGTTCGACATAAGGTCATGTCATTCCGTACCAATTTTGGTGCACATCCGATTAACGAAACGGCCAGGAGAGCACAAAGTTGTAGGCGGCTAGATAGATAGATAGATAGATAGATAGATAGATAGATAGATAGATAGATAGATAGATAGATAGATAGATAGATAGATAGATAGATAGATAGATAGATAGATAGATAGATAGATACGCTCAAATTTGCAGAAGTTCGCTAAGAAATGCTTCGCATTTAAAAAGTTACGAAAACGTCGAAAAAGTTTCCTGTCTCGCTTCAGCTCAGCAATGAGCAGTAGCCAGTCTAGCACCGTGATTAACGCGCCCAGATATTGCAACGCGATGGCCTTACCGTGCATGCCCGAAGAAAAGGTCGATCGAACGAAATGTTTACTCGTTCCGGTACGTTGTCATCTACCGGCCTTATTAACGAAACTAACTTGGGCGCCATAACCCAATTCAACGAAGTGTTTTCTGAACTGAGCGAGTAAAATTGCCTTTGCATATTTTTAATTTCACCACAAGCGCAAGTTTTCCATCGGGAGAGTGGCGCCCGCTCGAGAGCTGTCCAAATGCACGGCAAGCGTCGTTGGCGCTGCAAACATATCACACGTTCCCGCCTGGCGCACTCGCAGCATCCACACGTGACGGCGACATCGCGCGCACTCAAAATGGCCCAGCGTGTTGAGAAAGCCCGGAGTATAAACCCGGAGTGTGTGGTGAGGCATGTAATATACTGGATCTTCCGTTTTATCTTCGGTGGCCTTCTCTGCTACGCCGTCGTTGGCGTATATGCGTATGGCAACATCATACTCTTGTAGAAACTGAGGGCATCGGCGAAGCTTTCGAAGAAGCTCATTTAAACGAGTCTCTGCGTTTGCTCGATTGTTGCTGTTGAAAATTGTCAGTTTCCGTGGAAGCGAGACCATGTAGCGACGATTCTCCATCTTGATTGGGCTGTTGAAGAAATCCAGGGGTGCTATGCAGGATGGCCCGAGTTTGGGGAAACTCGGTATCTTTCCGAGCTCAGGCGACACCCCCTTTTGAACAAGCTAATAGCACGATAAGGTGAAATCCATCCCTCAGTGCGCGCTCCGTTCCATTGGTTACGATGGAACGCGGCGTCACGTCAGGGCGGTCGAGAAGGTTGGGTGGTGTCGTAAAACTAGAGGCACCTTCTTTCATTTGTCTGTCGTTCCACTGAGCGCAGACGTGCACCCATGCAGGAAAAGTGGCAGAAAGCTCTACTAACTATATTTTTTATGTGTGCGCGGGCCGTTTGAACTCATTTTCAAGCGTTTAATGTCTGCAGCAAGTATCCTTTCGAATAAGCAGCACCGTGGCCTCCGAGATTAGTTCCGACCGAGCGCCTTACAACACCGCGGCTAGAGCTAATCGCCGAGGCCACATGTATAATCACCATGGTCGGCCTGTACATTCTAGCGCGTTGCTCGGCCGGCGCGCGCCCTCGTCGTTCTCTTCTTCGTCGTCTGCTCGGTCCCAGAGCACGTGCGCCCAGCTGATTAGCTAATTGGCTGGGCGGTATACCAAGCTAAGTCAGGACGTACTATGACGAAGCTGATTAGGCCAAATCTTGCTAAGGTCGAGCTAACTAAGCCACGTCTTACTACGACCATGCTAATGAAGCCGTGTAAAGCTAAGAACAAGGTAATTGAGATCATGATAAATAACATGACGCTAATTAGAATCGTGTAATTAAAGCCAAGATAATCAAGACCTTACTCGCCGAGATCGTGTAATTAGGATCGTTCTAATTACGAATATGCTAATTACCTCTGTACCATTCAGGACCTTACATATTAAACCAATGTAATTATTGCCGTGGTAATTAAGACATTATTAGTTATTGTTAATTAACACGACGCTAATTATGAACGTGTTATTTAGGATCGTGCTCATTAGGATTACGCTAATTATCTCTGTACTATTCAGGACCTTGCGAATTAAACCTGAGTAATTAATGGCGCGGTATTTAAAACATTATCAATTAATGCTAATTAATACGACGATAATTAGGAGCGTGTAATTAAAACAAAGATAATCAAGACCTTACTCACCGAGGACGTGTTAATTGGGACCGTGCTAATTAGTATTATGCTAATTACCTCTGTACCTAATTAATGTTGTGGTAATTAAAACATTGACAATTAAGAAATGACTATTCACTAACATGTTAGTTAAGACCTTCCTAAGCAATAGCACCAATATTGAGACCGCACTGACACGGTGATTACACCGAATCAGACCAAGCAGACTGAGTAGACGAGCCACGTAAAAAGGTGGAAGAAGCTAGGTGACCACAAACTCCACCGATGGCCCAAGCCCTGCACAAGCACTGCAAGCTGAACAAATTACTTTATATGCAAAGAAGCTGCTGAGTAGCGTCCACCGCATGAAACGCTTGACAGGCAGACAGGCACACCGGCACTATGACAGTCACGAGTTGAACTGGGGCCTTTTCAGAATCAACGAGTTTGTGCCCGAGTTCGCGCGTCAATCAATTTGATTGACAGACGCCCGCGGTGAAGAGCGGGTCCGCCCACCGCGTTCCCTCATGCCGAGGAGCAGTGCTCACGCAACAACGCCAGCGAGCGGCACGATTCATCTATGAGCTTAATCGCACAGACTATGCACACACGCACGAAGAACTAAAGGTTATATCAGCACGTGGCTACGGTGCCTCGATCGCATTCAATTTCACCGCTTCTCACGACGTACCACTCACAGCTATGAAGCAAGTGCCCCTGGTGGGATTTGCGGCGAGAAATGTTACTCTTACTTGTTTGCGGAGACACTGTTTCTACCGATTCGCTAATACAAAAAAATGTTCATACGTGTAATGTAAGTATAGCAGTAGCCTGTCCATTTATTTATCTGTAATATTCCAGAGAAGCGAAACGAGCTGCACCAGAATGCTGCGTGGTCGCCCTTGTTGCCTTCGAGAGTGGAAATTTCCATGCACTAGGTGGAACGAAAGAATTTTCCGAAAGAGGACAAACGCCCACCAACACGCCCGTGGGAGGCGCGATCATCAGTTGGCAAAAAGATAGCGCAACAATCACGCTGACGTCGCTGCACTGTCAAAATGTTGACTGAGCGGCGGCGCTGACGCGTTCGCACGCGGTATTCCTTTGAAAACCGCCGCAAATGCCGCGCATGCGTTTGTGACGCCATTCTCGTTCTTTTAGCCGTTTTTATCAACGCTTCTATCGCGCTCTCCGCACTGTCTTCCTATCATGACCGTCGTAGGGCGGGCTCGGAGCAAACTCGTGTGCCCGAGAAGCTCGGGCCATCCTGCATAGCACCCCAGAACTGAGTTTTCGTCTTGGGTCTCCTTGTGTGCATCCGATTTTATTCCCATCATTTCTAAGTCCCAGTAATTATCCGTTGTAATTTTACAGTCTGTCACTGCCTTCAGAACAATTGCCTCATTGTAATGCATGACGGTAGCGCAAGAGGTTACTGACCCATGCAGAGTCCAGCCTAAGTTAGTCTCGACGGCTTTGATCCCGTTATCCAAATTCTGCGCGTTTCCCACGACAAATGACTAATAATAATCACTGCCGATCAAGACGTCGATAGTGTTTGGGCTTTCGGCTTGATCGATTTTGGGGAAGTAATAGCCTTGGCGTTCAAACTTGTCGATGAAGCCTTTGTTCGGTCGTGGAATGGACTGATGGCAGATCGTTGTCGAGACGAGTGCTTCGATCAGTAGCGACTTTCCACTGCACTATGAGCTTGGAGTGACAAGCACGCGCTGGAAAGACTTCTCATCATGTTGCCCTCCGAAAGATCCCACCGTAAGGGTCTCGTGATCTAGTACTCGACAATTTAATTTTTCAACCAATTGTTCAGCGACGAAACTGCACTGGCTGCCTCCATCGAATAAAACTCGAACTAGGCATGTACTTTCTTGGCCGGATGACCAAGCAACAGCTGTTTGAAGGTATACGCGCCGTTTGGTACTGCCAGGTCCAAACATTACGAGTTGCATGGGTGTCGGTGATGTCTAGTGACAGGTGGTCGATTCGAGTATCTGAGGGTCGCACATTGCTTCAGCATGGCGTCCGTTGCACTTTGTACATGTAACGCTTCTCCTGCAATTTTTTGCCAAATAATGTTGCAAAGTGCAGCGGAAACATCTACGTCTACTTAGTAGTCGTTTCTTCTTTTCCTCGAGTGGAATTGGAGAATCGCACGGCTTTGTATAATGGGTGGTTCACTCACAGAAAAAGCAGGCGTTCTTTTGCGGAGTTGGCTTCGCAGAAGAAGTCAAAGACTCCGTTGTTAAACGTTGATGGCGCAAAGAGGATGTCGTGCTAGCGCGAAAATGTTGACATTGGCACTTCGACGCGTCCTCTTTTGCAGATACATGCAAGGCAGTTCGCTCGCGAGACTACTTCTGGTTGAACAAAAAACAGCCAAGACTGAATGCTCGCCTTACGTTCCTGGTTGTGCTGTCCTTATTGGCCTGAGCTTCCACTTCGTCCTCCTCGCACTTTGGCGTGCGAGGACTATGTCGTGAGGAAGCGACTTCACTGGGATGGGATAGAGCATTGCGGAATAATTGTCTTTCGATACTCCGAGATTCTTGAGGGCGCGCGTCTGGGACTGCACCGTGTCGTTGAGGCATCGAAGTCCTCGAACGTCATTGGAGGATCGAACGGATTGTATGTCGATGAGTAGCTGCATGTGAGCCTGAATTATAACGTCGGTCTTGGCAAACCGTTGTTTCGAAATGTCCAGGGCTTCACAGTAGCAGCTTTCAATTGCTGGAAGTCCCGCGATCGCCAATGCCGCGTCGCCGGTCAAGAACGAACAACGTAGATAGGTGAACCTGTCTACGTCTGTGACTCCACCGTTCTGTATCAGTTGGTTGAACTGTCCTAAAAAGGGTTTACACAATGACGGTTGGCCATCGAACTTCACAAGGTCTATTTTCGGAAGCTGGACGGCAGGCTGGTGCGTGCGTTGCACGGGTTCGGTTGGTGTTGCCGGTAGTGCACGTTTCTGGGACTCCTGAAACTGACGTATCCGATACTTGAGCTTCGCGGACACCGCTGTGGCTCGACCGTTGTAGTCCAAACCCGGTCAAACTCTGCCTCCGCTTTCGTGGTTGACAACAGAGGGACAATGTCGGAGTCAGTTGCTCGCAAGTCGGTGTGAAGCTGGTTGAGGTGTTCGTTGAAAATGCAAAGATGCTCTTCTGTAATACTGTCTTGAGTAAGCGCATCTTCTATCTCGTTGAAAAGGCGCGTTAATTGCGATCTCTCGGCTTTGCGCTTCAGCTTGGGAACTTCCGTCTTTCGACTCCGCGTTGAGCAGCTATAGGTCGGTACGTTGAATCCGTCGAAATTAAGGCGATAACCTTGGGGCCATCGATGTGGTTCGCTGTTCCAATGAGTTTCGGCACCACTTGAAGGAAATCAATCCTCCGGATGCGTAGAAGAAAATCACAGCATATCCACGTGGTGAATGATGATGAGTGGGGCGAAGCTCCGGAGAGAATCATCGGTAAACCGTGAATGTTCTGTGTAACGCCCCATCAATCATCATATGAAGAGTGAGAAACACTGTGTGTATATTACAAGCATGAAACTTTTATTTTAGGGGCGAAGCTCCTCTTAGTCTAACCTTGTCACGTCTCCGTTGTCCGGCGTAACCACCTTTGCAAACTGCCTACTACTTCGTCTATGCAAACATCCCACTACGACCCATCACCGATCCATTGCAAACTGCCCCCTACTTCGTCTTTGCAAACATCCCACTACGATCCATCACCGATCCATTACTTCACCGACCATAAAGCCGTTATAATGAAGGGGCAACGAAAGCCACCCTTGCAAACTGCCCACTACTTCGTCTTCGCAAACATCCCACTACGACCCATCACCGATCCATCACTTCACCGACCATAAAGCCGTTATAATGAAGGGGGAACGGAAGCCACGTCTAGCTGCCACTTACGATTAATGAAATTTCATGTATAAATATATACAGGGTTTGTCACGTCTTTGATGATGTACTGGGCTATCGCTTTGATTACTGCCGGGCGAAACCACTGAAGATTTCACGGTGTAACCATGACTGCTTTAGGAGCTTCGCCCAAGCTCTTCATCATTCACCCGTGGATATGCTGTGAATTTTTTCTTAATTAGAAGATGCTTGGCTTGCGTTGTCCCTTCATTATCGCGGCTTTATGGTCCGCGAAGTGCAGGGACAGCGGTTCTTGTACGGGTTGCAACTGGAAATTAGAAAATACCAGGTCTATAAACGTCCCTCGGATGGTCTTCTCGCCGCAGCCGCGCAGCTTCGGCTTTGCGGGCTCGAACGGCGGAATCTGCTTCGCGGCGTCGACGTGCAGCTTCGGCCTCGCGGCCTCTCACCTTAGGATTCTGTCTGCGAGCGCGCGCTGCCGCCGCCTTCCGTGCCTTCCGTTCCGCAGTCTTGTCTTCCATCTGGCGACTCCGAGCTAAAGAGAAAGCGTGCCAAGAGGGAGCCTCATGGCGCATTACTTCTGAAATGTTGTCTTCGGGTGTCGTTGAAAACACGAGACGTAGTCAAGAAGAAAGAACGCCACACAGGCGAACACGCGGCGAGAGTGTCACTCGTCAACGTCGTCTTCTTCTTCTACTGCATACCAGAACGCGTGCAGTAAAGAAGAAAGAATGCCACACAGGCGAACACGCACGAGAGTCTCACTCGTCAACGTCGTCTTCTTCTTCTACTGCATACCAGAACGCGCGCTTCCCTCGAACTAGAGGTAGCTACTACAAACAAACCTACAAACGGAGGATGGACAGACCCACGGCATAAGGAGGTTCGCCCCTAAAACGCTTTACAATAAACCGCAGCCCGACTCCGTGGGTCGCTGCTGATGCTCGTGGTTCCGATGCACGAAAGTTCATCTGTCTTCTCTTCGTCAATCTTGTTCCAACAGTCTGAAAAGAAAGGGCCGTGGCCTTGCTGGAGACACGGGTGCAGCTCCCGAACGGAAGCGTAAACATCTTCGCAGAGGAAATGACCCGACTGTTTCGCCAAGATGACCCTGCCATGCCCGAGGAGAAGAAAGCCGGTTTCCTTATGCGAGTCATGCTAGAAGTAAAGCAAGAGCGCTTTGCCGGGCTGATGCGGAACCCACCCCGACAGTTCAAGAATTTGTCTCAGAAGCGATTACGATTGAGAAGACGCTGGCAATGCGCACCCGCCAGTATAATCGCCAATAGATTCAAGACGTCGCAGCTGTTCGCACACTCGGCACCGATGACTTGCGCGAAACGACCCGAGCGAGCGTGCGGGAAGAGCTGCGCAAGCTGTTACCCTCACCACAGCCTCAAGTGGTCTTGATTGCGGAAACTGTACGGGAAGAAATCCAGCAGTCACTTGGGGCTCCCGAGACAGCGCGGCCTCAGCCTGAAGCTATGAGCTACGCTGCTGCAGTGCGTAGTAACTCTCCCCCTCTATGCCCACGTGAAGACGCTGCTCCGCAGTAGTTACGCCGCCAGACACCGCCGCCACCACCGCCACCGACGCCATACCGCCCACCTGTCGGCCAGCGCTACACCCCGAGGAAGACCGACGTTTGGCGTGCCCCCGACCACCACCCGCTGTGCTACCATTGCGGAGAAACTAGTCGCACCTACCGCCGCTCCCAGTATCGAGAGATGGGAATGTGTGGTTTTGCCATCGACGCGCCGCGTCCACAGCGGTATCAAAGACCACGCGACATCCCAGACTACCTCGCAGGAGCGCAGTGGACACCCCGACAACCTTCCCGTTCACCGTCGCAAGGCCGCTACATGTCACCGCAGCGCCGGCAGTACACCGGCCCTACTCGAGGCCGTTACGTGAACCCTTATCCGGAAAACAAGGCAGGAACCAATCGAGGTGCGGTAGCTGTGCGACGAAATACCGAAGATCCTCCAGCGCCGACGACGCCGCGACAGTATCCTAAAAATGCGCCGCAAGCCGAACGGAGCCTTGACGATGAAACTTCATGGCCGGAAAAATACCTGACGACACCACGTACAAGCGCCGGAATTCAAGCTGACGTAGTCGTGAACCGACGCCACAATGTAATAGGAATGCAAGACGACGAACTAGCGACCTCGACGTTCTCATCGAGGGCCGCAACGTCACCGCTGTCGTCGACACTGGAGCCGACTATTTCGTCGTTAGGAGGCCGTTCACCATGAAGTTCAAGAAAGTTAGTCGATGCGAGAGACCGCGACAAAACAGCCTTTATAACACCGGACGGCCTGTTTGAGTTCAAGATCATGCCATTTAATCTTTGGTCGGCACCTGCGACGTTCCAGCGCGTTAGGGACACAGTGCTCGCTGGATTAAAGTGGCAGATGCGTCTTGTCTACCATTATGACGTCGTGGTCTTCGCTCCCAGCTTTGAAGAACATGTCCGACGCCTTGAAACAGTGCGTCATGCAATCAGGTCATCTGGGCCTAACACTAAAACCGGAAAAGTGCCGATTCGCGTGCAAAAATCACCTGCTCCTAGGACACGTCATCCACAACTCTGGAGTTCGCCCTGACCCGCAGAAGACAGCCGCCATCGCTACATTCCCGCCACCCGCCGACAAGAACGCTGTGCGTCGATTTCCCGTCCTGTGTGCCTATTACAGGCGGTTTCTGAAAAAACATTGCACGCATGGCTGCGCCACTTACTAAACTGACCAAGACCGTCATCGAGTGTAGGTGGGTAATGGCGCAAGTCGAAGCATTTCAAGAACTGAAACGACGCCTACAAACGCCTCCGATGCTGGCGCATTTCAACAAATACGCCGATACGGAAATCCACACCGACGCAAGCAGCGTAGGTTTCAGCGCCGTCATTGTGCAGAGGACTGACGAACTGCAAAGGATTATCAGTTATGCTGGACAGACCAATACAGTCGCTATCCAAGACGGAAGCCAACTATTGGTTGAAACTATTGAGGAGAAAAGAAATAGGAAATAAATCGACACCATGGACACACAATTACGTCTGCTTTTTTTTCACTAACATGCCACATCTGGCGTGAAGGATGCTCTGACAGCCACGCCTTTAATGTGCTACTTTTGTACAAATAAGGAGGAAAATGGAACTATACGCCAATAAAATACTCCGGTCACTACCTCACGCCAATATGCCCGTACTTTCGGCTACTGGCGTGACAACCCGAGACGTCAGTAAATGGCGCGAAACTTAAGGTGGCGATCTCACTCCGGCGACACGGCCACATCGTTCTTGTCACTTTTCCAGCTGATGCGGCGGCTGTTCTCCGTGTTTTATATAACTGACTTATAAATCATTGAAAAGCTTAGTCCTTGCACATTTGAAATATAGTTATTAAAACAAATCAACCATTAGTATTTGGGGATGGATAGCCAAAAATAAGCGCAAGTTACACGGTTTTGGCTGACTGTGCCTCAGCAGTGACCATTTTTTGAAAAATCTGCTACAGTTACAGCACTGTTCTTTGCGCAGCACTTTCAATACATATTTACCTATTTCCTCAACGTAGCAAATTCATGTTAGATTTCTACTTTTTTGTTGCTTAGCTTTTGAAAACAGCCAAATCTAGTAAATTTCCCAGCAGACTGTCCAGTAACTATATTCGCTAGAGAAAGTTCATTTTCGGGGTGTATGTGGAGCATAAAATGTTCCCTCTGAATGCTCAATTTCACCGATGTGCACTTGCTGCTTTTTAAATTATATTCATCTAAATTTGGCAATATTCTCAATATAGGGACCTACCTTGACCCATTTTCGTAGAAAGCCACTGAAGTTCTGTGGCTGAATTTGCACGTAGAGAAACCAGAGTCACCGATCCATTTCCTCAACGTAGCGTTTTTCAATAACGCAAGCAGAAATGCGATGCAAAGCTCGTCAACTGTCTTAATTTTTCATGTTGCAAACGTCAACAAAACCGGTGTAATCTTCAAACAGCGCCGAAGTCTGAACATCCGTAGCCCAAAATAATGCAGTTACGGTCTCCTGATATAATTGTCTACACAAATCACACATAAATAGTGCAGCAATACTGCGAAATCAACAATATTCCTATCACTACAACGTAAGTCTTTTTTTATTAAATGTGTTTAAGGAGAGGCTGGTGCCTATGTATACATGGTTCCGGCTACTCCTATTCCCTTACTTATTAATTATCGTCACGAACTTATAAATAAAAGTAGATTCACTCACGGCAATGTCCTTTTAAAAGGAATCTTCACACGTCATGCATCATGTCCACGTGATGACAACAATGTTCACACACAAGACACACAAGAATCGTTCGTACTTTGCCGAAGAGTTCATCTCACAGTCCTTCGTAGAATGCGATCACATCACACAAAAGTCACTGGGCATTGCCCACACTTTAAACACAGTTGTCTTGAATCACAAGAGGCAACGCGAAACATGTTACCACAAGTATCTCAATATGAGAAAATAATTACAAATGTGAATCAATATCTTTTTGATATTTACGACTCTTCTAAAAACTGTACTAGGGCGCGTGCAGCAATGTTTTGAAGAGTTTCTGTTGGCCATGGACCCAACACTTTTGCTAATGATAGCGGCCGTCTGTCCAAATTTGTTTAGTTTTTGTAAGAATTTTTTACGGGGAACAGCATACTTTTTGCAGTGTAGAAGGAGGTGTTCTATGTCTTCTTCTGCTTCTTCACATGTACATGTAGCGCAGTTAGTTTTTCTTATCCTATATAGGAAGCTCTTAGTGTAGGCAGTGCCTAGACAAAATCTGTGTATTACTGTTTCTACAGAACGGCTAATTTTATTGGGAATTTGAAATTTCATTGCAGGATCGATTGTATATAATCCTCTAGCGCCAACTAGACGAACAAAACGAAAGCGTTGACTTTGAAAGTTCCCCGTCTCTTCGAGTGTGGCATGCAAAAACATTTTACTTCTGGGGAAAGTGTCCTTTTCTGACTTCAAACCACACACCACCATCTGTAAGTCTTTTCTTTTTGCCTCCCCTCTGCGTCTCTTTGACGGGATAGCGTGGGGAATAGGAGTATGCACGCTGTCAATGAAGGCTGGACTGGACCTGGACTGTTTTTAATAAGTGTAGAAAATAGCGCTGAAGGACGAAACGAAGAAAGGACACAAACCACGGTGCTGACTAACAACCAAATGTGTTTTATTCTTCCAGTCCGCATGTATATACTCCGCCACAATCTCAAGAAAACAGAAAAGCAAGGAAACAAAGAAAAAGATGATGATTATCCTGCGCAGACACCAAAAAATCCTCACTCCGACAGAAAAGCTAACTCCTTCGGAAGGAGCGAAATCGAGGGGAGGCTGACACATGCCTCCCCGCAGTTTCATTTCATTTCATTTTTTTCATTTCATTTTATTTACCCTCAGGGCCATATGGCATTATAGAGGGGAGTGGAAATAACGTTTACATCAAAAAAGAAAGGGAAAAAAAAAAGAAAGAAAATACAGCATGAGAATATACAGCATAGAAAATACATATTATACAGCAGAATGTACAGCAGAGAAAATACAGCAGGAGAATAAACAATGCAACAAATAAAGATTATACAATAGTAGCTGTGCAACGACGGTGAACATAATACAATTTTGAGTAACGTTTAACTCATACAATACTGAGTAATGTTTGACGGAAAATATTGTTATTAGTAATAGTGACGATGTCTTCGGGAAGGTGGTTCCAATCTACTGATGTACGAGGTATGAATGACCGATAAAAACACTGGGAGTTGCAGGATGCGATGCCAACCTTATGACGATGATCGATGCGATGAGATATGTACTGAGGATTGAGGATTAGTTGGTTATGTAGGGTGGGATGATGAAATAATTTGTGAAATGTGCTCAAACGAGATATGTTCCGACGGGATGCAAGGGAAGGAAGGCCTAAGCTGGATTTCATTGAACTGATACTGGCGATGCGATTGTAGTTAGAAAGTATGAAACGGGCGGAGTTATTCTGTACGAGCTCAAGTGAAGTAACCAAGTTATCGTGGTAAGGATCCCATACTGATGATGCATATTCAAGTTTGGAACGTATTAATGTTTTATACAACAGTAGTTTTAGTGCAGATGGTGCTTTTGAAAAGTTACGACGTATGTAGCCTAACATGCGATTAGCATTATTAGTAATGTATGCGATGTGGGGTGCCCAAGATAAGTTAGATGTGATAAGAATGCCCAGGTATTTATACGAGAAAACTGGATCAAGCGGGACGTTGCTTAAGTAGTATTTTGGTGGGGTGTTAGCTGATCTGGTTACGCGCATTACCTTACATTTAGCGATGTTTAAGTCCATTCGCCATGTGCTGCACCAAGCTGCTACGGTGTTAAGGTCAGATTGGAGGCTTAAACTGTCATTATTACTGGTTATTTCACGAAAAATGACGCAGTCATCTGCAAAAAGATGAATGTTAGAAGAAAGTGAAGACGTGAGGTCATTAATATAAATTAGAAACAAAAGTGGACCAAGAACTGACCCTTGCGGTACACCTGAGTGGACCGCAGCAGATGACGAACTGTGATTGTTAGCAGTAACGTATTGAACACGGTTATACAAGAAACACTCAATCCACTTGAGTAAACTATTGTCAATATTTAGTAGGCTCAGTTTGAAGAGTAGTAGTTGGTGACAGACTTTATCGAAAGCCTTACTGAAGTCTAAAAAAATGCAATCAGCACATGATGAACGGTCTAAAATCTGATGCAGTTTGTGAGTGAAATATATGAGCTGTGTTTCGCATGAAAAATGTTTGCGAAAACCATGTTGTGCTGGTGTAAAAAAAGAATTCGATTCAAGGAAGTTAATGAGGTTGGTGAAAATGACATGTTCTAATAACTTACAGGAAGTGCTTGTTAACGAAATAGGGCGATAATTTTTCGCAGAGTGTTTATTACCCGACTTAAAGATTGGAACCACCCTCCCGATTTTCCATTGTGCAGGAATGGTTGATGTATCTAAGGACTGTTGAAAAATTTTTGTTAGTATCACTGAACTGTAAGTAACGGTTCTTTTCAGAAATTTGGTTATAGGTATGAGTTATAGGTATGATACGCTTCAAAAAAATGACACGCGCCCGTTCATCATCGTACTTTGACAGGAATATCGAATCTTTAAAAGATGGCTGACTAGCACGTTCATTACAGTGAAAAGACAGTTGACTATCTCTGGCTTGTCTACGGACGTTCTTCGCATGCTCGCGCATACGGTCATAAGCGCACCGCCATTAGCGCACCGCCACACGTCAATCTACCGCGCCAGCGCATCCCGGCTCCTTCCAAGTATTCGCGTGCGATCGAACTGCGGTGTGCAGCCACACGAAGCACAGCGGAAGGGTAAATGAGACCCTGTTCATTCCTAATTGATAAAGAATGTTCCCTTAAATGGTCAGTTGTTCAGTGTCCTGTCTAGCGTATGTAGACCTTGACACAGCTCAGGGGAATTTCATATACAGTGCCCACGGCACAACGTAGAAAAGTCTTTGCATGCTTCTTATCGCACGCCGCCTAGGCACCTCTCGAAGAAATGCGGGCACAGAGTCTTGAAAGCTTATTCGGAGCAGAGAAGATCACCGGCACATGGTGCCGATTTGCAACCTTTTTTAGGTTGTGGGAGATTTTTTGCATATATGGCACAACATGTGGTCTTTTTCTCTGTCCTTGCAATGGCTCTGGCCTCCTGCGTTCCCCTTTGAGCCTCTGAAGCAACGTTTCGAACACACTGACTAAGACCGAATAAGGGAACACGGCTGCAGTAAGCCGCGATAACTGACAGGAAAAACTATCACACACTGTGTGCTCTCATGACTTGGACAGCGCAGAACACATAGCAGCTATCGCCCTTCTTACCACTTCCGAATGTGCAGAATCACATGAAAGAAGTCCTTTTCTCGTTCTAGGGCCTAATTTCCAACAGATGAGACCCTCGCCCAAAGTCAAGTTAATGTCTAAAAACTGCAAGCTCTTGTCAAGGGGCAGTTCATGGGTAAAGAACAAGCCTTTCCCAGGTTGTCGGAACAGGTTCAAAACCAAATCTACCTCGCTAGAGTGCGTTACAGGGTTAGTAGAAGATAATACCACCAGCAAATCGTGCACATATCTGAAAATCTTAGGAGCTTTGCCTGGGTCAACGACATTTGCTAAGGCACGGTCAATAGACGTCAGAAATAGGCTACACAGAACTGGTGCAACGCAGGAGCCAATACAAATGCCCTTTCTTTGAGTAAAAAAATCATTATTAAAAGAGACAAAGGCGCTATGAAGGTAAAAAACGTGACATGAAGTTGGCAACGGACACGCCAGAAGTATAAATAAACGTTTCCCCCCATATTCCTAGATACAGTCCCTTACAGAAGATAAAAGTTCATTATGAGGCACTGAATAAAAAAGATCCTCCACGTCAATCGAAAAAACATAACTGATGTCACTTCTGCTTTTCAAGAAATCTATGACGTCACAGGAGTTTTGTGTGGGGAAAGGATCTACAAACGCTAACGTATTTAATTTCTTCAACAGATACCGACTCACCTGCAACTGTCAAGTACCATTTTCCGTCACAATTGACCTAAACGGCATATCAAATTTGTGCGTTTTTACATTGAAAAGTACTTCCAAGGAAGTATTTTTGCATTCGAAAACTGATTTAGCAAGATCTGCTAGATGAAGTCTCTTGCACAATTCAATAGCACGACTTTTTACCTTTGACGCTTTGACAGTTGTAGGTAGAAAATTCTTCATAATAGCAGAACTGGAATTGCACGCGACTACTTGGAAGGAGCCGGGATGCGCTGGCGCGGGAGTTACTGGAAGCCTTTCACATAAGGAAGAAAGGTGATTCTTGCGTTAGCGTGGCGTCAGTTTTTCTGCACAACAGTGAATTCCTACTGTTGGATCTAGATGTACTATAGATGGTTTTGCTACGGAGTGTCTGTCAATCTTTTCGGTTTTTTTCCTCGACGTTTGGGCAGGTTTGTGTTTAATTTTATTTTTCGTTTTTACATTAGGTTATATTTGTTTGTTGCTGGTTCCCAGATACCATGATTGTGATCTTTTTTTTTTAAAAATCTCGTCTGTTCATGCCTGTACGTGCGTTGAGTGAAATGTTCTGCGCATGTCCTCCAAGAGCCTTTATATTGTGAAACCTTCATGAAAATAAACTTAGTTGTGAGTTGGCATTCTTGCTGTTTCTTCTTGTTCTTTCTGAGTTGCAACCTTGCGCCACGTATTTCAACTGAAAGTAATCCACCACCTTCAACCGCGCTTGTTCTACTATCAAACTGATAGCTTAGGCTTCAAGCGGAAATTGGGCAGGATACTCTCGCTCCGACCCGCCGTGTATGGTATTGGTACACCTTAGCGGGTTATGCGTCGCACTGTTTAGCTTGAGGACGTGGGTTCGATTTCCACCTACGACAGGCACATTTCCACGGCAGTTTTTCCCAAAGCGCCGACAAAGCAACTCCGTCATAGTGTGGTGACAAAGCAACTCCGTCGTAGAGGGTGTTGCCCCTGGCGCCCACTTTGCAAACACCTGTAAAACTTCTCCTTCCCTGACTGCTTTTCTCGCTCTAAAGTTCACCCATCCACAATCCAGCGAAGGTGCACGATCAGCACCAAGTCTTCTCAAAACGTACTTCAGGAATGTGACGCCTCATAATAAGTTTCCTCTTCCACCGAGAGAAAGCGGAAAACGAAAGAAAGGAAAGGCAGGAATTAGTGGTGAATGGAAAAAAAAAGATGGTTGAACCCTCCGTCATAGGAATCAGAAGAACACGAAAGTAAAGCGTGCCCTCACAGAAGTAACTGAATGTTTCCTGTACATTGATATGAGAGAGTTTGCGCAATGTATATTGATGTCTGGCAGCTATAGCACCGTTTAACGTGGATGCACCCACTTTGATGATTGGTGGTACATCTCCATCCCGATGACTAGCGTACATGTTAAATGATTAAACAAACCCTTGTGGTAGCTGCAGTAGTTAACGGTGAAAGCGCAATCAGAGAAAGAGATGGGATAGCTAGAAGAGCGTCGCATATTGGACGCAGAACTTGGTCGCCATACCGCGGCATATTAAAATGTGGTTGAACACCAACGCCGGAATAGGGGGAAACGCAAAGCGCATCGTGCCGCCCCGGTAGCACGGCCGCGATTTTAACGCGATGTTCCGGTGTCGGCGGAACATCGCGTTTTAACGCGAAATTCCGGTGTCGGCGTCGGCGACGGTGTCAGCGTGGTTTGTTGTGAGCGAAAAATCGTCTGTGACCAAAAAATCGAAAAAGACGCAAATAAAATAAAAAATTAAAATCTTTGGTCCCATTGAGGATCGAACCCGGGCCGTTCGTGTGGCAAGCAGGTGTCCTACCAGAAAGCCACGGTGCCTTTTTTTGCTTTATTGTAGAAAGCCACGATGTTACTTGCAACTGCTTCAGAAAAAACACTACGTAAGTGAGAGCAGAATTTTGGGCTAGTTGGTGATCCATGACATCAAAGAAATTGCGCGACGAAAACACGGACATATTGCGCTCTGTTTGTACTTGTCTTCTGTCCGTGTTTTCGTCGCACGGCTTCTTTGATGTCATGGAATACATAAATGACATGTAGTAGTGGAAGGAGTTTCCTTAACACATTTAGTGTTGCATGGCAGAAGCTCACAATCACGCAAGGTGACGTTTAACTACATCAACTGTTTCAGTGCGATTTTCGTGTGTGAAAAACTTTGAAGTACACAGGCATGACAAGACCAATTTTTTTCGTTCTCCCATCGGCTCTCGGACTTCTTGCCGAGTGCCTTGCAAACTAAGCACAGCCTTGAGGGATTCTCTATTTTGTTCGACGGGTGTCACGACGAAACTGAGCCCATTCGGCGATTTGTAGGCGCATTGGCGAGGCCATCAAACTACGTTTTTTGCGCTACGCCATGCTTCGAAAAAGCCGGTATAGTGTAGCCATCGCCGCTAAAAACACGACTTACAAACAGCTCCAAGGATGGACAACTATGTCCATCAAACGGAAAACATATAAAAAAGCAGCAAATAATGCGCTGCCATCTGTGAGACATTGTGACACTGTGTTGTCTCGATCATGGCCACTGAGATGGTAAGCGCGCGGAGAGCCGCGCGCCCGCCACCTCGGTAGCCACGTCTCAACTACAGCAGAGCCTGTATGGTTCCGCCGTTCTAGCACAGGGAAGTGGCCACGCTGCACAGTTTGCTCATCTATCAGTGCCGGCGGGACATTCATGTCAAGCGGTCGCTTTCATGTCACGGTTGTCTTGGCGACGCTGACACTTCGCCTCCGCTTCTCGAGCTCGAAGTTCTGCGTCATTTTGGTGTCGTTGACGCCTGTAGTCGGTTTCCCGCGCTCGTAATTGAGGATTCCATATCACGGCGACGACGCTTCATTTCAGCTTCCCTGGCTCTCAGCAAGGCATCTTCATGGCGTTGGCGTTTGACCTCCGCTTTCCTGGCCTGACCACGTAGCGCGCATGCGCGCGTGTGTGTCTGTGTGCGCGTGCGTGTGTATGTCACAACACACATTAATAAGTATGCGCTTAGCGGTTCAAATGCGCCCTAGGGGCCGGATTTCGCTATCGCGTTCAACTCTTAATGGCGAAGCTTAAGGGTACCCCAATTTTTTCCTCGGGTGAGCGCGCGAGCGGGGAACGCGGTGTCACAGCCAGGTGAGGCAGGCGCGCGTCGCAGAGCTATTTTTGGTTTGGATTAGCGTGATGCCATGAGCGAGGCCGACGCTTTTACGACGCTTGGACTAAGGTCGCCATCTCGCGGTGTGTTAAGGCATTGACAAAATTGAACTTCCATTGAAAACGCGTAGAATGAGATGGACGTGTAACGCGTTGCAGGTGCTAATCACGAAGGCCACAGTAATGACGAAATATTTTACTTTACCGCTCCCACAGAGCAACACCACCCCGCCGATCGGGAGAGTGGTAGATATAAAAGGCGCGTTTGTAAAGCCTCCAAAGTCTGTGCCCGTGGAGCAGTGGATAGCGTGCCCGGAATCTGTCACTGCAGACAGAGCGGCCGTGGGTTCGATGCCCGTTGACGGAACTTCTTTTTCTTTGCCATCTGATCGTGTAAATTTTTTCGACATCATATCCGTGACGGAAACACGTCACTGAAGTATTGGTGGACCCCGGCATAAAACACTTTCGTGTTAAAATTATTCGTTGCTAGTCTGTGGATCAGGCTTTCGTGTGGAAAACAAGCTTGCTCGCATATGCGCAGTGACTATTTTGCAAGCCGTCAGTTAGCGAGCCATATTTCCCCGACTGCAGCGAAGAGCGCGGATGCCTACGTGAGCTGTAGCGTTCCCAACCACGCGCAGCAAAGCAAACGTCACGCTTCCCGACGCCTACTGAAGTTTGGAAACACATGATTTTGAATACGTCGTCTTCGCGATGAAGGATGTATTTGCGAGCGTAATAATTACAATCGCATAACGGTAACACATCTGCTTTGCGAATGATTATTGTAGATTCGAAAATCATTGATGTGACTGCCATTTCGTTTCTGCAGTGCACGGCGACTGATCTAGCAGAGAGGTAGCAGGAAAAAATTGGGCAGATCCCACGCGTTGTGGGAATCGGTTTCATGCGAAGCAGTCAGCGAGTACTTTTATGCTGTACTTTATGGCTTTGAGCCAAGCGTTACGAGGTGGCTCGACGTGCTTTTGTAAGTGCATTACCTGTGCGCACATCCTGGGCTTACCAGGCACGTCGACAACACTGTAGTTTAAGGGTAACTCATGGTGCGACGTCATGTCAACCCTCACGTTAGAATACATACGTCAGTATTATCGAAACTAAGTACACTTTATGGTGCAATCATGTGAATACCATACGTAACTTTCGGTAATGTATTCCACCAGGGTCGAGCAATGCATGAATATAGCTTGCTGAATCACACGATAAAAATGTAATGTTAAACTGCTGTAAAAAGGGGAGTCAACACTGAAACCACAGACATTAATCTAATATGACGCCTGGGTCATAGGAGTACATATGTAATGTTTATAAAATTAGATAGCCAGCAGTGCAACCGCAGTTGACGTTTCACCAGCATTACGCCTGCGTGGGGTCTTTTTCCAAAGCAGTTTCTAGAGCTGGCGTAGCTCTGTGGTAGAATACGTGATTGCCACGCTGAATGTTTGGGTTCGATTGCTGCTGGGATCCTGATATTTATTTTTTACATATGTCCGGTCAACGCTGCCGATGTCGATTTTTCTTAACATTCTCGCATTTCCCACTCATGCCCACTCATGGGATATCCAGCCGGCATGCCCATAAGTCGGCATGTCGGCTGGGCATCCTTCAACGTGACGACGAACCCTCTTGCGTTTTTCACGCAGATCCTGGTTCTAGGAACGGTAGTATCAGCCGGAGCACCTGAGATACCGTCGCACACAGTCACGCCAAAGCCACCCAGCGGAATCTGCGCAAAAAGGCTAGACATCGGAGCATGTGTGCTGGTGCTGTCGAACAACTTCACTGACTAGATGCCACCGCCCCCAACGACTACAGCGTACATAAGACCACCAGCGAGCCATCGACGCTTCAGTGGGCATGTCGGCTGGACATCCGTCAACGGGATGACGAACCCTCTTGCGTTTTTCACGCAGACCGTGCTTCTAGGAACGGCAGTATCAGCCGGAGCACCTGACAGACTGTCGCAGACGGTCACGCCAAAGCCACCCACCGGAACCTGCGCAAAAGAGCTAGACATCGGAGCATGCGTGCTGGTGCTGTCGAACAACTTCACTGACTGGATGCCACCGTCCCCAACGAGTACAGCGTAGATAAGAACACCAGCGAGCCATCGACATTCCAGTGGGCATGTCGGCTGGACATCCGTCAACGGGATGACGTACCCTCTTGCGTTTTTCACGCAGATCGTGCTTCTAGGAACGGCAGTATCAGCCGGAGCATCTGACAGACTGTCGCAGACGGTCACGCCAAAGCCACCCACCGGAATCTGCGCAAAAGAGCTAGACATCGGAGCATGCGTGCTGGTGCTGTCGAACAACTTCACTGACTGGATGCCACCGTCCCCAACGAGTACAACGTAGATAAGAACACCAGAGAGCCATCGACATTCCAGTGGGCATGTCGGCTCGACATCCGTCAACGGGATGACGAACCCTCTTGCGTTTTTCACGCAGATCGTGCTTCTAGGAACGGCAGTATCAGCCGGAGCACCTGACAGACTGTCGCAGACGGTCACGCCAAAGCCACCCACCGGAACCTGCGCAAAAGAGCTAGACATCGGAGCATGCGTGCTGGTGCTGTCGAACAACTTTACTGACTGAATGCCACCGTCCCCAACGAGTACAGCGTAGATAAGAACACCAGCGAGCTATCGACATTCCAGTGGGCATGTCGGCTGGACATCCGTCAACGTGATGACGAACCCTCTTGCGTTTTTGACGCAGATCGTGATTCTAGGAACGGCAGTATCAGCCGGAGCACCTGACAGACTGTCGCAGACGGTCACACCAAAGCCACCCACCGGAACCTGCGCAAAAGAGCTAGATTTTGGAGCATGCGTGTTGGTGCTGTCGGACTACGTCACTGACTGGATGCCACCGCCCCCAACGATTACAGCGTAGATAAGAACACCAGCGAGCCATCGACACTTCAGTGGGCATGTCGGCTGCACATGCGTCAACGTGATGACGAACCCTCTTGCGTTTTTCACACAGATGCTGCTTCTAGGAACGGCAGTATCAGCCGGAGCACCTGACAAACTGTCGCACACAGTCACGCCAAAGCCACCCAGCGGAACCTTCGCAAAAGAGCTAAACATCGGAGCATGCGTGATGGTGCTGTCGGACTACGTCCCTGGCTCGATGCCACCACCGCCAGCGACTACAGCGTAGACAAGAACACCAGCGAGCCATCGACACTTCTATGGGCATGTCGGCTGGACATCCGCCAACGGAATGACGAACCCTCTTGCGTTTTTCACGCAGATCCTGCTTCTAGGAACGGCAGTATCAGCCGGAGCACCTGACAGACTGTCGCACAGGGTCACGCCAAAGCCACCCAGCGGAACCTGCGCATAAGAGCTAGACATCGGAGCATGCGTGCTGGTGCTGTCTGACTACGTCACTGACTGGATGCCACCGCCCCCAACGACTACAGCGTACATAAGAACACCAGCGAGCCATCGATACTTCTATGGGCATGTCGGCTGGACATCCGTCAGCGTGATGACAAACGCTCTTGCGTTTTTCACGCAGGTTAGTAACACGTACTCAACCGTGAAGTCTAGCAACCGACTTCCAGCTGACGTGCACAAACTGTGTTTGCAGTTATTTCTTGTGCATACGAAACATTCTATTGTCTTTACTTATGCTATGTGGGGACATTGAGTCTATTTCTGGGCCGAACACAGAACAGCTTCTTCAACAGGTAATTGACGGTGAAAAGAGTATGCAGCAAAGGTTTGACGCCATCGAGGGAAAACCTAAGGATGTGGAGACGTCTGTGTCTTTAATGAAAGAAATTGGTGAAAAAATGGTCAATATAGAAAAAACATTAAAATATGGAAAGAAAACTGGCTTACCTCGAGGACCGAGGCAGAAGGAATAACCTAATCATATTCGGCATTCTTTAAAACACTCAGGAAACCTCAGAAGTTCTCACAGAAAGCGTTGTTCATGACCTGTTCCGGGAGAAACTCGGCTTGCAAATACTATCTGTCGAAAGAATTGACAGATTGGAAACGTGAAATCCAGACAGACCACGAGCAGTGGTAATGAAGCTGATCGATCACCGTGAAAGAATGACGGTGCTCAAAAGTTTCTTTAAACTAAAAGGAAGCAATGTATCAATTGCTGAAGACTTTTCAGCAGCAACCAGGCAGCTCAGGAAACGCCTCTGGGATACTACTGCCGAACCCAGACGGGCAGGCAAAGTAGTGAAGCTGATCCATGACAAAGTTAAAATTAACAATGAGCCGTTTGAATTGAACGCGACCGAAGTGAAAATCGTCCCCATTCATAGGCACAGAAAGGCGCAAGCAAAGGCAAAATGACGAGGAAATTGCAAAGCAATCTATATTTGTCTTAACATATATGCCCGCAGCATCGTGAAAGAAATAGTGGACCTTGAAGCCATTGTAATTACTCATAACCCAGATATAATAGTCATCACTGAAACATGGCTACACTGTGACATTAGGGATTCAGAAATTACACCTATTGGCTATAGAATTCTCAGGAAAGACAGGGGCTCTCGTGGCGGCGGTGTAGCAGTGATGTTTCGTGAATCTGTGACAGCGACAAGGTTACCCGATATCGCGGATGTAGAATGTGTCAAGCGAGATTTGTTTCAGGGGATTTGCACATTCTCGTTGGGGCATTTTATCGCTCTCGTAGCTCAACCACTGTTTTCTTTGAGAAACTTATTGAATTCTTGTGCGGAACATACAAACAGCAGAGGTAATTTGTTACTGGTCGGCGATTTTAATGTTCCAGGTGTCAGCTGGGTAGAAGAGCTCCCCGATGCACTTTCCGCTTCCGCCGAACCTTTCGTTGACATCGTCCTGCTACACGGTCTAACGCAGCTCGTAAAGCAGCCTACGCGCGTTGAAGGAAACAGGGCCTCAGTTTTAGATTTATTAGATGCGTAGCAGCTCTTTGACTAGCCTGTGTAGCGCTGTCCATCCGTCCGCACAAACGCGAGGCAACGCACTTCCCTCGGCGCAGGTGTTGGAGCGGTGCCAAGTAGGTCACGCCGCAGCTGGGCGTTGACGTCACGCACCCCCCGCAGATGCGCGTGTACGTCACTCTCTCCCTCACCCGCCGGAGCGCCGCAGCGGCCGGCTCCAACGCCCGCTCGCCTCCCGTGTCTGCGTTTCAAACAACCGTTTACACCAGTAAACGCTACACCGAGTTTCGCTTCAAACGAATCTTCTAGCGCTCACCGCAGCACCAGCGTTAGCGTCGTTCAACCCGCGACACCACCCGTGCGCAACGGTGCTGCTTCGCATCCCATCAGCGATCCCTTCGGGGAGATGGTCCAATTTTATCTCGTAAACGTTGCATTGCTCGGGCGAAAGGCAATAGTGTAACTTTTCGAAGGCATATCGGCTCATAAAATGGCGTGCCTCACAATACCTGTTACCATTCTAAAAAGACAGGGCGTGCAAACACGGACACAAGAAAGAAGTCAGGACACCACAAACGCCGACTAACAACTGAAGAGACGCACAACGGCTGAAAAGAAAGAAGGCACGAAAACTTATCTGCACATGCCCATGCAACAGGCGAACCTATCAATCCGGCACGCGTGGTGGTCTACGTGGAAGATAACTGTTAAGGCATTTCATTTCATCTTTATGCAAGTTAATCGACGGTTGGCTCACGCATGCACTACCACTATTCTGGATATGCCATGCTTCAATCATCAGGCGCGTTTCTTCATTTCTATGCCGGTACAACACTGCGCATTCATCAAATTTTGGCGTGCACTTACAATCTCGACATTGTAAAGACAGATTAGAAGCTGAGCCTCCTGTTAGCGATCTCTTATGTTCTGGTTAATGCATCGGCCTGTTTGTCCTACGTAGAAGCGGCCGCAGCTGAAAGGAATCTTATACACCACACTCGTACGGCAATCAGTGAATTTATTGGTGTGTTTTACGAAACAAATATCGGTCCGCTTCTTGTCTTTTACTCCCTCATTCTTCCTCTGCACAGCGGCACAAATCTTACCTAGCTTATTGGCAGCCGTGAAAACAACATTAACGCCGTATCTAGCTCCTACTTTCTTTAGCCTGTGAGATACGCGATGAATGTACGGTATACCTACGACACGTTTCTTCCTATCGCTTTCTGCAACCATGCTTGGACTTAACACAATAGACTTCTTTAAACGTTCAGCGACCGTGGCCACTGCATCACGAGGATACCCTACATCTAAAAGGCGTGTAACCTGTGCGTTAAAGCTATCACTCATTTTGTGCTCACACGACTTGGTGAGGGCTGACTTAAGGCAAGACATGGCGATGCCGTTTTTTACAACTTTCGAGTGCTTTGACGAAAAATTTAACAATAAGCTAGGTAAGATTTGTGCCGCTGTGCAGAGGAAGAATGAGGGAGTAAAAGACAAGAAGCGGACCGATATTTGTTTCGTAAAACACACCAACAAATTCACTGATTGCCGTACGAGTGGGGTGTATAAGATTCCTTTCAGTTGCGGCCGCTTCTACGTAGGACAGACGGGCCGATGCATCAACCAGAGATTGTTGGAACATAAGAGATCGCTTACAGGAGGCTCACCTTCTAATCTGTCTTTACATTGTCGAGAATGTAAGTGCACGGCAAAATTTGATGAATGCTCATTGTTGTACCGGCATAGAAATGAGGAAACGCGCCGGATGATTGAAGCATGGCATATCGAGAATAGTGGTAGTGCATGCGTGAGCCAACCGTCGATTAACTTGCATAACGATGAAATCGAATGCCTTAACAGTTATCTTCCACGTAGACCACCACGCGTGCCGGATTGATAGGTTCGCCTGTTGCATGGGCATTCGCAGATAAGTTTTCGTGCCTTCTTTCTTTTCAGCCGTTGTGCGTCTCTTCAGTTGTTAGTCGGCGTTTGTGGTGTCCTGACTTCTTTCTTGTGTCCGTGTTTGCACGCCCTGTCTTTTTAGAATGAATACTTACCAACTAGCTCAGCTCTCTGTTATTCTAAAAATACCTGTTACCGTTGCGCCTGAGAAACAAAAGAAGGGGAGGCTAATTCCTATGTGTACACAAGCTAGTGATGTAGGCATATTAGATACATTGGACTGCTGATTTTCTCTTTTTATGTCGCGGTATGAATCGGGCAGCACATCTGTTGACGGCTTGTGGTGCTTTTTTATAGAAACGGTCTGGCATTGCATGAACAATTTTGTCCTACGGAAACGGAAACAGCGGCGAAGTACGAACCCTTGGATAACAAAATATATTGTTCGACTGGCAAGGAAAGTAAAAAAGGCACGAATGCAGCACCGGCGACGCCCCTCTGCTCAGAGTGCTGACAAGTTATCTCAGCTGCGGGCTCGACTAAAGCACAACATTGGACAGGCGAAACAATATTATGGTAGTGTGTCTTTAAAACATTTTCTTTCTACGTCCCCGGAAAAAGTCGGGCAACACCTGTCTCCGAAAGAAAAAAGATCTGTCACGAGTCTCTTAATTAATGGCGCAGCTAAAACTGACAAGAAAGAATGGCTAACGCGCTGAATAATTCTTTTTGCTCTGTGTTCACTCACGAAGACGGCATTGTTCCATATTTCCATATAAACAGCCCCCATTGATTACATCATTATCAGCGAGGATGGAATTTTATCCCGCTTGCTTAAACTGGATGTCAAAAAATCAGCCGGAATAGATGGAATCCCGAACGCTTTTCTGCACCGATATGCCGAGTGGTGTGCAAAATTTTTTTCTGATATTTCAGAAATCGCTGTCAGACGCGGAAATTCCTAGTGACTGGAAATGTGCCAGAAGAACCCCGATACCCAAAAAGGGTGACCCATCCTCTATCGCATCCTATCGGCGCTTGTGCGAAAGTGCTCGTATCATTTTTAAACATATTGTTACGCATATGGACAAACAAAACGAAGGCCGGTGAATGTGCTGGCCGCTCCGAGGCAGCTGAAGAAGAAGACGACGACGCTGGGAGATCCAATCTGTTGGCCGCTCCTGCGCTCACCTTCGCGACCAAATAAACGGCCCCTTCAGTCGTATACGTCTCGGCCTCCTTCGAGCGTAACAGCGTGGTGGAGGTGCTGGGTACGCGCTCACGACGACGGAGCCATCACTGCTGCAGCTTCGTCGAAGCCGTCGACTCGCCGGCCTCCCGCCATCCGACGAGATTGTCTCCGACATGCCCGAAGAAGGAGATGCTCCCAGCGCAGCACCTTGCGGTCCGTTGCAGTACTACCGAGTCCCACCGCCGTTCGGAGGAAAAGCGGGCGAAGACGTCGACGCGTGGCCCATCCAGTACACGCGAGTGAGCAAGTCCAACGGATGGGACACAGCCGCTCAGCTCACCAACGTGGTCTTCTCCCTGACCGACACCGCACTTGTGTGGTACGAAGGCCACGAGGACGCGCTTACAACGTGGGATCTTTTCGTTGAGGAGCTACAGGCGTGTTTCGGGGACTCTGTCGCGAAAAAGAAGCGTGCTGAGCAGACGCTATCGCAAAGAGCGCAGCTACCAGCGAAGACGTATTAAGGCTGTGCAAGGTAGTCAGCGCTAATATGTCCGAGGAAGATAAAGGCGGGCATTTGCTAAAAGGAGTGCCTGAGGACGTCTACACTTTTCTAATCGTAAAAGATGCCCTCAGTTCTGTGTCCGACTTCATTCGGCACTGCAGAACTTTTGAAGCGTTGAAGATGCGTCGGATCACGCCAAAGTTTGGTCGGCTGGCTTATGTTACGACTGTTGCCAGGTAGACACGAGCCCTTGCCTCGACATTTCTTCGACCATTCGACAGATTGTCCGCGAGGAACTCTCCCGCCAAGAAATGCTGCGTTCAACTGCCGACCATCATGAGGTGTACACGCCACGTGATGCTATGACTGCGCCTCTTTCGGCCCCCTGGCAACCGACGATTAGCGCAGCGGCTGTAGAGTACAGCCCAGCCCCACAGTCAAGGGTGACAACGCGCGTTCCAGCTCCGCGCTATGATCGACGCGCTCAGCGCATGCCTCCCCCACGACCGACGTATCGTCATGACATCCCCGACGAACCCATCCGCTATACAAGAGCAAATGGTGACGCTCATTTCACTGAAGAGCAACCAAGGTTTCGACCTCTGCCCTTGTGCTACTCCTGCGGTGTTCCGGGCCATATATCATGGTTTTGCAACCGTCGTGTAGCTCCGCGATACGGCCCACCGCCAGAATTTTCACGACCCTCCGAACGGGCTCGCGGTGTCCCGCAGCCACCACCATCTGGCAACGATTATTGGCCAAGCAGCTTCCGGAATCACTCCCCGGCATCTGACAGGAGTTTGACGCCTCCACCGCGACCGCGTGCTCCTCGTTCCCCCTCACCGCTGCGTCGCACCATGTCCCCTTCGCCACCGGAAAACTAGCTAGCGAGGCCGATGGAGGTGAGGTCGCTGGTGATGTGCTACTGACAGAAATACCTCCTGTGTGGATGCTCAAAAACAAAGTGCGTGTTCTTATGGATGATGTGCCTGTGATGGCCCTGGTGGACACAGGGGCAACAATTTCGGTAATGAGTGTTTCTTTTAAAGACGTGTGAGGGCGCAAAGTTGTTTTTAAATGGGACGAAACTTCAAAGTTTTGTGGAGTGAGTGGCGAGCCGTTGCGTCCTATCGGTGTGTGCAGTGCTGACGTGCTTTTGGGAGGTCATGTTATTACAACGGCATTCACGATTATTCCTCGGTCGACCCATGACGTTATTCTGGGCATGGACTTTTTGCGGGAGTGTGGTGCCATTGTCGACTGCGCACAGGGAAGATATTTGTGAGTGGTCTTCCATCAGGGCTCCTGGAAGACTCTGCGGAAGGCGAAACTACATTGTGTGTTTGTGGCGATACTGTCATACTCGCGTCATCTACCGTTCGTGTGCCTGTTGTCTGTTGCGGCGCCGATTGCGACAGCTTCGACGCAAGCGTAGAGCCGATGACGTTAACTGCGTGAAGAAGAATGTGTTGGTTCCCCATTGTGTGGTGTCTATCAACAGCGGACGCACTGGCTTATGAACCGTAAACTGTTCTTCAGAGCCCGTGATGTTACCAGATGGTTTGAAATTGGCCTGGGTCAGCAGAGACCACGCGCCCTTATCGGTGGCCGAACTAACAGATGTGCCGGAAGAACCTGGAGTTCACAGTTCGGAAACGGCCCTTTTGTCAATGATAAATAAGTCGCTCAGCACAAAAATAATTCGCTTAGCACAAGCGAACGGCGAACATTAGTGAGTGTGCTTTCGAAGCACGTTTCGGTATTTGATTTTGCGCAGATGGACAACATACCCTCCATCCCTGCGTCTCGGACACGCCATACCATCAAGACGGGTTCGGCCAATCCGATTCGACAAAAGCCATATCGTGTTTCACCATCAGAGCGCCAAATTATCAACGATCAAGTGCAGGAGATGGTGAAAAAGGTAGTCATACAAGAGTCAGCCAGTCCGTGGGCAGCTCCAGTGATTTTCGTTAAAAAGAAAGGTGGATCTTGGAGATTTTGCGTGGACTATTGCCGGTTGAATGCCGTAACAAAAAAGACGTGTACCCACTCCCACGTATTGATGACGCAATAGATTGCCTACATTCGGCCTCTTACTTTTCCTCAGTAGACTTACGATCTGGCTACTGGCAAATTCCGATGTATCCTGAGGACAAGGAAAAGACTGCCTTTGTGACCCTTGACGGGCTCTGTGAATTTAATGTGATGCCCTTTGGACTGTGCAATGCTCTGGCGACGTTCGAGAGATTTATGGACAGCATTCTGCGCGGCTTGAAGTGGAACATCTGCATGTGCTACCTGGACGAGGTCGTCATCTTTGGCCGGACATTCAGTGAGCACAACTCGCGTCTGGATATTGTTTCTGAACTGCATCTGAAACGCTGGACTAGTTTTAAACTCAAAGAAGTGCCACTTCAGAGACCGCCAAACCCTCGTGCTTGGGCATCTCGTCGATAAGTATGGCATACGCCCCGATCCCCAGAAGCATAGAGTTAATATACTGACTCTAGAGGAAAAGCTGGGCCGCGAGACCTATAACCACAAGAACGCTGACATCTTGGAACGTTGTCATTCTTGCCATCACATATCAATCCTAAAGAAGCATCTGCACAATTAAAAACTTGCGGATATTGTTTTGTGTTTATTTCGAATACTTCTACGAAAGAATACGACGGCTATTTATGAAATTTACTGCGCGCGGAAAGGAGCGCTTGCAGGCTGGTTAACTAGATAGCACCACCATATCGACACTCGCGAGTACGCGAGTGTGTGATTGCGGCCGATTGCGCCGGTTTGCGCGTCGTGTCAAAGCCCCTGAAACTTCGTTCGCGACGTGTATCTCGTAGTTGTCATAGTGTCCCGTTGTGTGCGTTTTCTGTCGCCGCATACCACTCGACTTCATGTGACAGCCCTTTTTTCTTTCGAGCTGGAAACTTCAGTGCATCAGTGCAAACCAGGACGGACGGCAAAGAAGAGATGAGACAAGCCCTGAAAGTTATGTACGAACTAGTCGCAACCGATTTTTTAATACTTTTTAACGACAATAAAGCTTCGTGGGCCGAGTAACATTAGTTTCGATTGAAGCTTTCGGGAGATGTCTCACTCACATTCGCCGCTGCATGCTGCAATCGACATTGTTCTGCTTTACGGCTCTCTGCGCTGAAGTACGGCAGCAATGAGCTGAAAAAGAACGTGGATACAGGTGTCTCGCCATTGCAAGTCGAATCAGCGCGCGACCACGGCCTACGGACTTTTCTTCGAGCTGCGAATCTGTCGAGTTACCTTTGTGCCAGCGAACGGATAAACTTTGGTAGGGAGTGCCTAGTAAAAACCATGCACAAACAGGTGGAAATTTTAACTGTTATCAACCGGACCAGCTGCACAGACAACCGTACACTAACACACGGCTTCACGCATCAAAACACAGCTGATGTTCTCTGAACAGCGCGTAGCTGGCTTAGGTTGGTAGATTAAAACTGATTACCACCGTCAAATGTAGCAAGCGTCTCAGGGTCTGGCAACACTGGCAACGATCGTTTTGTTCCATCATGGCGGAACCCATGCGGTTATAGGTTTAAATGCATGGGCCCTATGGGGAGCTTTTCCTCTAGAGTCAGTATATTAACTCTATGCCCAGAAGACAACAGCCGTTGAAGCATTCAGTGCACCGCGCTCTGTCAAGAAGCTCCGCAGTTTTCTGGGGCTTTGTTCGTATTTCCGACGCTTTATTCCCAAATTTGCTGACGTCGCGCACCCTCTCACATGCCTGCTACGAAAGGGCATTCCCTTTGAGTGGACTCCGGAGTGTCAGTCTTCTTTTCGTCAACTGAAGTTTCTGCTCACGTCACGACCTGTCCTTCAGCACTTCAATCCTTTGGCCCCAACGGAACTTCACATGGATGCCAGTGGCGTAAGTATTGGTGCCGTTCTAGTCCAGCGCCATGATGACCGCGAACACGTCATTGCATACGCAAGTCGCTCACTAAGCCGGCCCGAACAGAATTACACTGTCACGGAACAAGAATGCCTGGCAGTAATATTTGCGATCCAGCGGTTTCGATCTTACCTGTATGGGCGGCCATTCACAGTAGTCACTGGCCACCACTCGCTGTGTTGGCTTGTCAACCTTTGCGACCCTTGTGGCCGCCTTGCGCGCTGGGCGCTTAGGCTGCAAGAATACAGCTTCACCGTCTCTTACAAGAGCGGCCGACGACACGCCAATGCGGACTGCCTCTCACGTATGCCACTCAGCACTACGGACTGTGACGCCGATGACTTTGACAACCTTATAGCTTCTGTATTGCTTAATTTTCCAGACCTCGACAGTTTCAAAGCAGACCAGCGAAAGGACGCAAAATTAGCACCGCTCTTCACCACCACGTCCGCCTCTACTAATGCTCGCCATTTCTGCATGCGCGATGGACTCTTGTACAAGAAGAACCTTTCCGGCAATGGCGTACGTTTCCTTCTGGTGGTGCCGGAGAGCCTTCGCACAGCCATTATGAGTGCCATGCACGACAACCCTACGTCTGGACATTTAGGTTCTGCGCGGGCGCTCCACCGGACTAAAGAACGTTTTTATTGGCCTGGAATGCATAAGTCGGTTGAGATGTATGTGGCCAGCTGCATGCAGTGTCAGCGCCATAAACGCCCATCTCCTGCTCCAGCTGGTCTCCTCCAGCCGATGCCACCTCCAAGAACACCTTTCCAACAAATGGGCATTGACTTCCTGGGCCCTTTTCCAAAAACGGCTAAGGGCAACCGTTGGATAATTGTTTGTGTCGGTTACCTGACACGCTATTGTGAGACGGCGGCCGTCCCCTCCGCAACGGCCAGTGACGTGTCATTGTTCCTGCTGCAACACGTCATACTCAGACATGGCACACCTCGCGTGATCATCAGCGACCGCGGACGACAATTCACAGCGGATGTCGTGGAGGAGCTTCTTTATGTGAATCCCGCTTGCGTCACTCGACACCCTACCTACCATCCACAAACGAATGGGCTTACGGAGCGCACCAACCGCACAATTATCAACATGTCGTCTCTGTATGTCTCATCCGACAATAAGAACTGGGATGACGTGCTACCTTTCATCACATATGCATTCAATACCGCCAAGCACGAGACTACAGGCCCTTTCTTTTTGCCCACCCCGGCACACAATCGACACCGTTTTCCCTTTCTGTACTCACGAAAACGTCATAGTCGCCGAGACCCTCTGCCTTGCTGAAGAGGCGCGTCGTATAGCACGATTACGCACCTTGGCATCTCAAGACAGAGCGAAAGCACGGTACGACATTCACCACCGACCTGTAACCTATCGACCCGGTGATTTAGTCTGGCTGTGGACTCCTACTCGGAAACGCGGCTTATGTCAAAAGTTTTAAGCCACATACGATGGACCATTTGTTATTATCACCAGACTCGCAGAGGTCACCTATGCCATCGCTCGCCTTACGGCAAGTGGTAGACGAGCTGCCAAGACCCAAGTGGTCCATGTCCCCCGCTTGAAATTTTTCACGCCGCGACAACCCGACTGACTCGCCCGGCGGCCTTCGTCTGCGAGGAGAGGAATGTTGCGCATATGGACAAAGAAAACGAAGGCCGGTGAACGTGCTGGCCGCTCCGAGGCAGCTGAAGAAGAAGACGACGACGCTGGGAAATCCAACCTGTTGGCCGCTCCTGCGCTCACCTTCGCGACCAAATAAACGGCCCCTTCAGTCGTATACGTCTCGGCCTCCTTCGAGCGTAACAATATTTCCAAATTCATTGAAGAAAATAAATTAATCGATAGTCGCCAACACGGTTTCCGACGAGGAGTTTCCAGAACAACACAACTACTTGAGAGCATTGACGACTTCGCCGCAGCATTAGATAAACCTGGTCAGGTCGATATAATTTTTTTTTGGCAGCTGTGGTGGCTGAACCGACGGTCGCTACAACTTTCATCTTGTGCATTTCGCAGGAAGGCGGTTCCGGGTTTGTTGACGATTGCGAAGCAAGGCTAGGCGGCGCCGTTGCAGCGAGCCAGTGTATCTACACCCCGCCTTATGTCCACGTGTGCGCCGCATCCAGACCGCGGAACAGGAACAAGCTCTTCTCTGGCTACCTCACCTGACGTAGACAAGTGCACGAGACTATAAGTTCAGCGGACAGCACCCCTACACTGCAAACCGTTTCACACCTTTATAGGTGTATTTGCGATAAAACACCTATCGTACACCCTTTTTTTCTGTCAATATTATCCGGAAGGGTGTAATGTCTCCTTTGCACACCCTTCGCACACCCTTTTTTATTTCTGGGTGTACAATGGGTGTATGTTCTGTTAAACACCCATGGGTGTTCTTTGAATTTTACACCTATGGGTCAATTCACGCATTGAATTGACCCATAGGTGTAAACAGGTATCGCTGTACTGCTGAATGCAATTAACTGAGACACTGAACACCACGGGCCGTTGCCCGTGGTGTTCAGTGTCTCCTGAAACCACGGGTCACCACCCTGTTCGACAGAGCGTCTTGGCACAGGATACTGTTTCACGAGGCACCTGAGTGTGAAGCTACCTGCTCGTGAATCAGTAATGGTTCACCTTGGTTTGCTAAGCTTGCCACTAAATTTTCATTCTTTTAGTAGTGCATCACAAGTCTGCTGTAATTACAAAGACGCATGTATTTTGCCTACTTTATTAGGCAAGTGGTAGTGAAAATAAAATATAGCATTGTCGTGCCTGAGGTTCTGAATGCAGTGAGTCAACTGATGTTACTTATTTTGAGCTCACATATATCTAAGCCTTTACATCCCGATTTATTTTTGAGAAATCGTTTCCAAAATAATTTTATTTATTGCTTGATTGGATTGACACGTTGAATTAATGCCCGAAATACATTCGGAATAATATATGTATTTGTTTAGCATTCATAAGCATTTGTTCAGTTTAGAGACAGTTGGCTTCACTGCACTGTGATCACCGCAAACACCTCTCCTCACGCTTAATCTATAGCATACATATACAGTGAAATCTCGTTGACACGATTCTGCATAATACGTTTTTCAGCCTAATACGTTCTCCTTTTTATTTCCTGCCAACATCCCTTGAAAATATTGCATTTTCATGCGTTTAATACCATCACACTTTTGCCAAAACTGGATAATACGACCGCGAAAGTGGATCTTGACCGATATATCGAGAAATCCTGCGTTTATTCTTCGCTATGACAGCTCCCACCGCGTTCCAACAACTCACGATCTGCGCGTAGCAGAGCCGCTGAGACCACAGCAGCATCAGTTTAGCGGCGAAAAGATCATCTTTTCTTTGAGATTATATATATACATATATATTGCCGCTTTGTGAGAGCCCCCCGTCCAGTGAAGGGAGACTTTAAGCCCTGCTTGTAGTCATGCAGCCCTTCGTCGCAATGCTTACTGCGATTCGAATACACTGTGTAAAGCATAACAAAACATAACACTGCCGCAGAAAGCTGCGCCCACGCCACCCAACAACGGCCGGGGCGCCACCTCCTCGGCCGGCGCAGCCGCCGCGGCCGCCGCGCGTGCGCAGCGCGCGGTACAGCTCTATCACCACGTGACTAACGTGACTTATGCAACGCGCTCAGACGCGCCGCCGGACTCCATCGTTTTCTGCGTGTGTTGTGCGTCGGCTCCCGATCGGTCGAGTTTTGCAGTCGGTGTTTCGGTTGTTTGAAGTGTGTCTGCTCTGTGTGCTCGTCCTTTACCTTCTGCCAGTGCTGCTTGTTACGAAGATGCACTATACTCAAAGGGAGACCTGCAGCTTCATATCGTGGAGCACTCGAACTGAAACGGTATGTACCACTATCATCACGTTGCTACGGCCAGCGCTTTGTTAACTCCGAGAGCGCGATCTAATGCCGTTAACTAAGCTTTCCTTAACTGGTTGACGCTCGGTGAGCATTTGTTAACGTAGCGAGCATATGTGAGTGCATTGTTTCATCGGGATGAAGGCAAAGTTGTGTGACATTAGGCGCGGGCAGGCTTTGCTTTGTTTGGTGTTGAAAGCAGTGTGCGCATGCGCGGCTGTGATTCGGAGGGGGATTTGAACGCAGTTGTGGCGGTGCCCGCCTGTCGGCGGTGGTGTTGGAAGGGGGCCCCGCTCTCGATGAACCACTATTTTGATTTAAGAATAGTTGGGTTGTGACGGCGCTTCTTACCTCTAAGCGTCAAGCGTGTCTAAGGCGCGTATGCTTCGGCCTGTTGGTAATTCAAGTGCATTTTTTGTCGCACAAGAAAAAAACAGGACAGAAAACAACGACGTGGTGTCCGCGTCGTTGTTTTCCGTCCGTGTTCGTTTTGTGCGCTAAAACTACCGTGATGCTCGGGTTGATGTGTGTGGGTCATTTTAACGCAGCATGTTGCTTCGTCTTAGGTACGCCGCGCGAAGCTCGCCTAAGTGCTAATACATTCCGTTTCGTTAAATTCGTACCGATGTTTTAATTCATCCGTAACATAGGTTTCCTGATAATGCCGGCACTCGTGCACGGGGAGCCGTTCGTTAAACTTGACTTGTGTTCGAATGAATTTTTCATGTCTATGTGTGGCTGAATCGCCTTAAATACCTGAACTGTGCTCGAGCATCAGTGTGCACTTAGACGTGCGCAGGGTTCCCCATCAGGGGGGAGGGAAGTAGGAAGGTTAATCGCTGCCCCCCTCCCCCCGCCTTACTAAAAAGTCAAAGTATGGTGGCAGACATTGCGCCCCCCCCCCCCTCTGTCTGAATTGACTAGGGGGGGCGCACCCTCCCCCCTTCGTGCGTACGCCTGAGTGCCCGCGTTCGAGCACAATTTATTTTATTCTGTTTGTTTCCATTATGTCTAGCTTTCATTATTTTGTTGTGGTTATTAAGAGTTATATGCGCCTCGCCTCGCTTTGGCGTTGTAACTTCGCTAAATACTTTTACGTGTACAAACATTAAAAAACGCAGTTTGCACGACCACCTCCAATGATATTATTTGGTAAAAGACAAGCCTAATGATTTATAAGAGATTTTAAATTCTCCAATCATCTTCAAGGCTGCAACTTGCACCCTTGAAGAGAACTCCTTGTGCATAGTTTTGTTTTATATGCTTTTTATCGATGTGCAGGAATCCTTCATGCCACTAAAGAATGCTCCTTTTTCTTTAAAAATGCGGATGATATTTGTCAAATAGTACTTTCTCTTTCCCAAACAAGCTAATTGCACGTAGAAAAGCTGTTAATTCTCTCCAGTTCCATATGGGGCATCTTATGAGCTTCATATTTGGATGGTACTATCGTGAGCAATATGAGCTCGAACATGCGAGCGCGTGGCGAACAGCCTTGAACCTTACGTCGGCTGATTCGCAGCGGCGGCTGTCGGAAACAAAGCGGAAAGGGCGCCGCGCTTCCACTAGCTGTTGACCCTCCCGCTTCGATATTGTTGATGCGAAACAGCATCTTAGAGAGTGTCAGAGGCCGCTAGCGGTGATATGAATTCCCGTCAACGCGAACAGCCACATCAGACTAGGTAGCTGCTGAGATATCGGCTGTGACGTAGCCTGCCACGATGCGCAGGCCATGCTTGCGCATCGTTATCTCGGTGGTGTCGGCTGAGGATTTTGCCGCGCCTCATTTATTTATTTTGTTATCATTGCTAGCGGTCATTGGCACGCAATCAGCCGACATCTCGCAGCAACGCTAGCGAGGCGGGAGTACCAACAGTCAGCGGAACAGCGCCCCCCCCCCCCCTATCCCCTCCAGTTTCGGCAACGCCGTCCACGTATCATCCTATCTCAGTTTTAAGGCTATTTTCCACGTGCTCGCATGTTCGAGCCCATATTACTCACGATAGTACACGGTACAGAAACTGTTATTTACTGAAACAAATAATTGAAGTCTGCGTAGCGCTTTCCAGACAATGATCTTTTTATTTTTTATCATGCAGGGAGAGAGCGTTCCAATAACACCTTGCATTGTGTACGATGGCCCCGATCTTCCCTATGCAAGCCAGCTTTTCCTCCCTGTGGACAACGAACTGCTCTTCAGTGTATCCAATGCCGAAGAATGAGTAGCTGCACTCATGGCAGCACATTGGCTGTTAAATATCGACTGCCATCACAAGGTGTTCAACGTTCTCGTCGCTGTTGAATGGCTCCTTCTTGGCCAGTGGGTAATGACTCCGAGGACACAAGTAGTAAAGCTCCTGAACATTTTCAAGAAAGCCTAGAAAATAGGCCTTAGCTTCTGCTTAAAGTATGTCGCCACCTGTGATTAACTCGAGCTTAAGCCATAAAGTTATATTTTCATATGGTAACGAGTAGTTATTTGTTTTACATTATACAGAAACGAATACTGTGGCGGTACTAGTATTTCATTTCAATTTCTTGCTCATTTTCTTGTGACATTTTAATACAAGCCATTTTGTCTGCCGATTTCAACATGTTGTCGCAGATCATTCCACTTTGTGGTTATTGGCTTAGTTTTTATATTCAAAGGACTTTGTGACTTTTTTGCAGTAGTTTTAATAATTGAGATCTTTTGCTATTGAAACTTTAGCTTAACAAAACTGCCAGTACTTGTCAGTGAAATCAGTGCATCGAATATTGTTTTAAAATTTATTTTTGAGCTATATGACAAGCTTTAAGTTTTGTCAATATTTTTTTAAAGAAATAAATACTCGTTTTATTCAATTACCAATGATTCTGTTGTCTTTGCTTGGAAAGGGCTAATCTTTAAATTTCTCTGAACATGCCCGTGTAAAATTTGATTCCACTTTTGTTATGTAGGTAATGCTTCTGCAGGGCTGTCGTTGTCATAACGTCCCTATTCCCATGCATTTCCTGCATATTACCGCATTTAGCATGCGCTGCGACGTGCGCGTCATGGCCCGATTGCTCACTTTTTTGTGTTGGAGCCACAATCTATTGCTCTTGAGAAAGTGGGAAATATTTCATAATTCCAGCAATGTGCACAGTTTTCTACTTCACTCATGTACTTTCCCAGAAAAGAGATAATATGGAGGCCTGCTGTGGAAAACGACATTCTGAGTCCTTATAATGTTGCATGAGTTGTCACGGAGCATTGATACCCTGCTCGTGTATCAGCTACAGCTGTGTGATGGCAGTGTTTACCCTACTAAGAAAGTCGACAACAGGCACAATGGTGTGGGCACTGCTGGAATTTTGAAACTTTATCAATCCACTTTCTCATCAAGGGATTGCACATTTCTGAACTGTCTCCTTAACAGGAGAGCGACCAGAACGTACCTTGTGTGTTCCAGTTGATTTCAAACACATACACTGATGTTATGCAGCCCATTTAAGACGATGGCACCTTATTTTATCAACAGCATGAGTGCACGTATAAGAAGTGCCACCAATATTTCCCTTCTTGGGAAGGGCAACTACAGTGGGAAAATTCATTCTGGGGTGTGCCCAAAGGGACCAAGTGTCTGTAGTGCCCCAAGGGGGCTGACAGAGAAGGTTCGTTTGTGCTTCTCCCTGTAACTGCTATCCTTTCGAGGGCGGTTTCATCTATTACACCCCACTCGCACGGGTGTAGCTTGTTCTAAGACCCATACTGCACTATACGGCTGTGTTACAATGAAGCATGTTAAATTGAATTCCTCATTATGAAGTGGAAATAACGCCCTTGCTTCATATTTTGACACAAACGCCTTGGTCATTTGTGCTCCATGTCATTTGTGCTCCTTGTTTGGCGGCATACGCGATGCCGCTCCGCACACTCGAGAAAGGTCATTGAATACCGTAGAATTTGTCTCGAATGTACGAGCTCTGTGTTTATTAAAGCTTGACTTTATTTTGTACTATTGGATAACTGTGTGAACATCTTGCAATATGTGTCAACACATTTTAGGTAATAACTTTGTATTCAGTCACGATTGCACTGTATATGTAAGGGCCATATATGCCGTGCTTCATATGCATTATAAAATCTGTGCTGCTGCCAGGATTTTCCCTCTGTGGCAGGAGCCACTATAATAGGTCATGCGCCCTTGAAAGGACTAGCTAAAGGGTAAGCGTTCTAGCGTTTCAATGGGAGCCAACTGAGAGGGGGGAACCACTCGAATTATGGAAATTTTTGCCTGGGTCTTTGGGTGTAATTGTGCATAAACACCCTAACGCCCTTTTTCTCGTTTGGGTGTAATGTGCTTTTACACCCTACACCCTTTTTTTCATTTGGGTGTAATATGCTTTTACACCCATTGGGTGAAAGTTTGAAATTACACCCATTGTATAGGTGTAATCCTGCTTGGTACACCTATTTTTTGGGGTGTAGGGGTGTGAGTTATAGACACCAAGTTACACCCATACGGGTGTAAAGTGGTTTACAGTGTACCTCTTTTGGCAGCTGTGGTGGCGGAACCGACGGTCGCTACAACTTTCATCTTGTGCATTTCGCAGGTTGGTGCGACTGCAGGAATCTGCCCCTTTTCTGAATTTTGAACCCGCTACCTCAGCTGCTGCCACAATAATGTCGAAAGAACTTGTTAAGCTTTTTGACGAAATGAAGCGAGAGTTCAAGAGCAAGAAATGCGCGAGTTTCGTGAAGGTTTAGAACGGGAGCTAAGGAAAGATATCAGAGGAATCAAAACTAGCCTTGGCTATAATAATGAGATGTTTGAAGAGATGCGAAAATCCGTGATGCAGGTGCAGCAGGAAAATTGTGAATTAAAAGAGTCTGTAAAAGCCTTGCAAGGCAAACGAGACTCTCTGAATTCAGTGCTCAAAGCACAAGAAAGTAGACTTGTGCAAATTGAGCAATACAGCCGACGCTCTAATATTGAACTGAAAGGAGTGCCACTGATTCCCGCTGAAAATACTTTGGATGTACTCAAGAAGGTTGGAGCGGCAATATCTATGCCTTTGAATGACAGTGATGTAGAAGCTTGCCACCGCTTACAATCTACGGGCAACGCGCAGGCCCCGATAATTGTTCAGTTTGCGCGGCGGGCAGCACGTGACACTTTTCTTGCAAAGGCAAGAAAACAAAAACTGTCCTCGGAAGACACTGGCTTAGAACCAAAAGCTCCGATATTTATTAATGAGCACCTGTGCACGACCACAAAGCGTCTCTTCGGTGCAGCGAACGCACAACGCAAACAATGTGGTTGGAAGTACGCTTGGACTAAGAACGGGAAAATTTTTGTGCGCAAGTCTGATGGAACTCCTGTCATTCCTATCACTCATGCTGATGACTTAGGAAAAATTCTGTAGCGATACTGAATATGCCTACTTTTAGACTAGACTAGATTATGGTCTTCAAACCATCCGAAATCAAACAGCTTAGTTACGCAAAGAAGTCAGTCATGACGTTCTTTCACCAAAACGTGCGGTCACTTGTCAATAAGGAAGATGAAATGACGTCAATGTTAGAAAATTTTGGATTTCACAGCTATAATGTTAACAGAAACTTGGTATCAAAGAACGTCATCTACCTTTCGCCCTCCTGGTTATCACTGCTACTTTAAAAATCGTGAAACTAAGCGCGGTGGCGGCGTTGCCCTTCTGATTAGGGAAGACATACTTGCTGAGCATGTGCCGGAATTAACAGATGTGAACCCTGACTATGAAGTGCTAACTATGAGAAGTCGTGGTAATTTGTTCTGTGTTGTTATAGACCACCCTCAGGTGATTTCAAGCAGTTTATAAGTTTTTTTGATCGTTTCTTTGCTTTTGCTTCAGAGTATAACCTTGAATTTGTTATCGGTGGTGATCTTAATGTGTACATGCTTGCGCCTACTTGTCAGCAAAAAGAACTTTGTTCGATTATGGTTTACAGTGGTGCCTGCAATATGATCACTAGTCCGACGCGTATTTCCCTAGATGGTGACTCATTGTTGGATGTTTTCATCACAAATATTAATCCGACTTTAATAACGGCTGATGTCATTCATACATGCATTAGTGATCATCATGGTATATTCATGTCAGTAGAAAAAAAACGAACTTTCTAAAAGCAAACCTTTGCAAACACGCAGTATTCAGATAATAACGTCACGTGATTCATTTCGACGAGCTATCAGCGAAGAAAGCTGGAGTCCTATCTACGAACCAGATGACATTGCCTATACTAAATACATTTACCTCCCTTTACAGAGCGAACTTCCCAATCAAGAAAATAAGTAAGCCTTGGATCACTTCTAGGCTGTTAAAAATGATACAGCATAAAAATGCCCTCTACGCAAAATTTGTGAAAACTAGAGATGCATTATCGCTAGCAGAATTCAAATCATATAGGAACCAGCTTACATATATGTTAAAAGATGCAAAAGATTCTTACTATATCAATTTATTTTGTGACGAAAAGACGCAGACGTCGGCAGCACTTTGGCACAAGTCAAACACGCTTCTTCATCCAAGCAGTGCACCAGCTATCTCAAATATCATCTTAAGCGAAGGGAAAGAGCTATCAGGGGAAGCACTCGCAGATGCCTTTAACTGTGTGTTTGCACCCACAGACCGCGTAGATAACATCACCACAGCTTCTTATGTTAGCGATACATTAACGCCGAACGAAAACCCCGATTCACTTTTCTTTTCCCCAACTAGTTGTCAAAAAGTTTTTTCTTATCTCAACTCAATGAAAAATAGCAAAACTAAAGATGCTGATGGAATCCAAATTGTTCCCGTGAAATATGTCCTTGACATTATAACTCCAGTCGTCACTCACATTTATAATATTTTGTCCAGTGGCGTTTTCCCTAAACTGATGCAAGTTGCACGTGTAGTGCCAATATGCAAAAAAGGCGATAAGAACATTTTATGCAATTATCGTCCCATATCTATCCTACCGATATTCTCAAAAGGTATAGAAAAAATAATGCACTTTCGTTTGACGTCGTATTTCAGTAAGCACAACCTTCTTTGTGACTTTCAACATGGGTTCAGGAAACATCGCTCAACAGAAACGGCGCTAACTACCCAAAAAGAAATTATCATAGAATCATTAAATAACAAAGAATTCATTATAGGTGTATACATAGACTTTTCGAAAGCATTTGACCTCATTGATCATGCTATTCTTCTACTAAAGCTCCAGAAATATGGTGTCCGTGGAACAGCTCACGACCTCATTCATTCATACCTTACACACTGGGTACAATATGTAGATATCAGCACTGCAAAATCTACCGAGCCGCCTGTTAAAAAAGGAGTCCCCCAAGGAAGCGTGCTAGGGCCCTTATTGTCTTCTATATACGTTAAAGACATCGTACATATAACAGATAAAGCGCAGTTTGTCGCATACGCTGACGATACAACAGTATTTATTCCAGCAACAGTTAAAAGTGAGTTAGAAGAAACAACCACTCAAGTTTTAAAAGAGATAAAAACTTGGGCAGACATGAATCGCTTGATAATAAACTCACGGAAAACAAAAATATTATTGTATCGATCCAAAGGGAAAAAAATATCAAAACCATTGTTTGTTCATCTTGATAATGAGTTGATAGAGTTTGTAACCAATGTAAAACTCTTGGTGTTATTTTTTCGGAACATTTGACTTGGAACGAACATACGGAATACATACGATTAAAAATGTCTAGCGCTGTTGGTGTCATAGCAAGAGTGCGACACATGCTCCCTGTTAAAGTTAAAATTCTTCTGTATAATTCTCTGGTGTCTTCTCATTTGGAGTATTGCAGTGTTGGGTGGTGTACCACTGGTATCACAAATCTAAAAATGTTGCATATGGTCCAAAAGAGAGCTATCCGTTATATAGCAAAGGTACCTTACCTTTATTCTACGGTTGAACTTTTTCCTAAATATGATATTATGCCTGTATTTAGTTTATTCGACTACAGGTTAACACTGATGTACCGGTGTTTTCTGCAAAATAAAGAAAACTACATTGTCACTTTAGCAAAGCTGAAAGAAAATAGGTCTACCAAGGATACCACATTCAAGGAACGGTGGGCTGTACCCACCCCTAGGGCATACGGTTGCACGCAGTCATTGAGTTACACAGTGCCTAAACTATTCAATCTACTTTTAAATGTTGACTTCGATCCTTCAGTAGCATCTAATAAAGATATCAAGCATTACTGTATGGGCAAGATCACCACAGAATTACATAGCACGCAGGAATGAACTTACGCTCTATTTTCATTTTTTTGTGATGTGTTAAACGATGTGTTTCTTATTTTTGCAATGTACCGATATATGTATCCATTTAGTTTCATGTTTGCGTCGAGTGTGTAATAATTCGTTGTTATTTTGTTAGCTAAAGTGTAGCTACTACTTCTTTTAACTATTGTATAAATGTCCACTTTGATTATCTATTATATTTTAAGTGTTCTATTGCATTTTTTTTATCAATGTCCACTGCACTGCCATGTAATAGGGAGTCGGGACCCTTGTCAAGCCACCTGTGTGTCTTTTAGTCCCGTCCCCTCCTTTTTTGACAAAGGAAATAAAGACTCATTCATTCATTCATTCATTCATTCATTCATTCATTCATTCATTCATTCATTCATTCATTCATTCATTCATTCATATTCCTCGACTTCGAGATAGCTTTTGACCGCGTATCACACTGTAAACTTTTTTTAAAACTAAAGCCTATTCTTCTCGCACTAGAACAGCGCCGGCGAAAACAACAAACCAGAGGAGGAGAAGGACACGTAACACAAGGCGCTGTGTTATGGTTGCATTCTTGCACGTATTGCCTCTTGCTTATCCTGTAGACAGCAATCAGTGTCCATCGACGATGTCAGCTCTGATTCTGCTTCCGTCCACTCCGGCATTTCCCAAGGTTCCGTTCCTGGGCAATTATTCTATTTGATCATCATAGACGACATCGCTCAAGACATACCGGCAAAAATTCGTTTATTTGCAGACGACTGCATCTTATATAACGAAATCCGCAGCTCTGACGCTCAGGTTTCTCTTAACGAATTATTAGCCCAAATTCAAAACTGGTGCACCTCGTGGCAGATGCAGATAAACCACGGCAAAACGGTAGCAATGAAAATCACGCGTAAGAAAAACCCACTCAGTTCCACTTATAGTATCAGCGGCGATAACCTCTCTGCAGTTTCCTATTAGAAATACTTGGGCGTTGTCATTACAGCTGATCTCCGATGGAATGACCATGTCACCTACATACACAAGAATGCCATGCGGCAACTAGGATAATTGCGGCGAACACTGTCCAAGGCCTCAAGAGATGTAAAGCTTTGGCTTATAAAAGCTATATAAGACCAACACTAGAATACGCTGCCGCAGTATGGCATCCGCACACAAATGCAATTATAAGCAAACTAGAAAATATTCACAGAAAGGCAGCTAGGTTTATTCTTAATTCGTACAGTTGGAAAATTTCGCCAAGCGCTCTTCTAATTTCAACAAATCTAGAATCCCTACAAATCAGACGCTATCGCAAAAGGCTAAAAATATTCTATGTGCTATACCATGACAAGATCGTAATCCGCAAAAGCATGTACTTGAAACCACTAGCACAGCGTTCCACTCGATCTTTCCGCTCAAAAAATGTCAGCGAAATTTCGTGCAAGAATAACTCTTACATGAATTCTTTTTTCCCCCGTACTATCCGAGATTGGAACCATTTGCCCAGAGAGGTAATCGAGTGCCTTCTGTTTCCGCTTTCATTGCCGCACTTCAGAGGACGAAATGATAGTGCCTTTATTCACCAGTGCTGTAGCAATTCATTCTAAAAAGACAGGGCGTGCAAACAAGGACACAATAAAGAAGTCAGGACACCAGTGTCCTGACTTCTTTCTTGAGTCCTTGTTTTCACCCCTGTCTTTTTAGAATGAATACTTACCAACTAGCTCAGCTCTCTGTTATTCTATGCTGTAGCAACGTGTCACAAGAACGTCGCCCACATGTGTTGGTTATCTTGGCTTGCTTTTTGGTTGTTTTTCTCTTCTGATAATACGGAGTGCACTAAAATGTAAAACGCACTAAACAGATACTTGTTTCTTTTTTTAGCCATTTTAAATGTGCATTGTGTAAAAGCGTCACTACTTATATTTGTATACCGAACGTTTGTCACTACAAGTTGTATTATCGCATGCAGTTCCGTATGCGACACACCAGCTTACTTTTTCTGTTTGTTAGTAAGAGAGCTCTCTTGTTATTCACGTGCATTGTACTCAAAATGTAACCAATCCACTCCTGCTCAAGGCCTGGAAATTCAGGCCAGCAGTATTCAATAAATAAATAAATAAATAAATAAATAAATAAATAAATAAATAAATAAATAAATAAATAAATAAATAAATAACCTACGTCTCTTGTCGCCGTTCCTGGGTAGATATAAATTGTCCATCACCTGTCGCGCATACCCGTACAACGCGGCCCCGTAATAAACGGGTATGTGCCACACGTGTCTGGAGGAAAGGGTTTGACGAAGTACACGACAGGATTTCCACGTTATTCATGTCATGACCCGACAGACGTATTCGACAAATCCTCTTACCCACCCATGCCAATTTTGGTCTACACCAAGTTATGGAGGCTACCATGAGAGCACCGAGACGTGTAGGCGGCTACATAGATAGATAGATAGATAGATAGATAGATAGATAGATAGATAGATAGATAGATAGATAGATAGATAGATAGATAGATAGATAGATAGATAGATAGATAGATAGATAGATAGATAGATAGATAGAAACGCTCAAAGTCCCAAAGGTTCGCTAAGAAATGCTTCGCATTTAATAAAGCTTGGACTGCGCGAAGCAGTTAGACAACACGTGCACAATTTGCGCTATATGAACTAACAACCTCTAGCAAGACTAAATTTAGCAAATAATCCTTTTGCTCATGTATATCATATGATATCTTATTTTCTAGACACCCTTCACTGACCATAGCGCGCGACGTAGCTCATTTACCGTCTCGGTATCGCCGGCATCGGCCGCCATAGACACCTCTTCGAAAAGCTGAGCTAGTTTTCGGGTGTCGACTTTGGGCCTATACAGATAGGTTGGGTTCCGCCGAGGAAGAGTCCTTACACATTTTATTTTTCAATACTCCCAAAAGGACGCAATTCGCATCTGTGTTAGGACTTGTGCTCTTCGCTGCAGTGGTACGAGGACTCGTTTTATAGCTGAAAAAAATGCCTCGTATATGCTTCGCTAAAGCTGAGCAGTGCATGCCCTCCAAGTATGTATGTCGCGTTCCTTGACCTCATCTCCCGCTCTCTGCCTGCTCGCCACGCTTGCATCACAACATGGCCGATGTCATCCTAATCACCATTCATATTCTTGAAGATTTCAAATAGCTATGTAACGAAGAAAAAGAAATCGACGGTTTGACGAAGCATCGTTTGGTCGGGAAGGAGCATGAAGAAGAAACGAAATGAAAGAACGCCGACCAAATGGAAGGCTTTATAAACATTAAAAATGACGTTTCGGCTCGTAAACTGTTGCGCTTGAAAGACGTAGACAGGGAACACAAAAAGACACACACGGAGCGCACACTGTGAACAAATTTTATTAGCAGAGTGACGTGACCTTATATACCTGGCAAAACCCAATGCGAATGACAGCAAATGCATACCAACAACACGGTCCACTCAATACACACGTGTTGTGCCACACAGATACGCGATTTCCTTGTCGGAAAGTGAGATGGACGCTTGGCTGACGCATTTTTCTTCTAAGCCCGAGATCTTGTGAGCCTCCATAATGAGACGCGACATTTCGTTGTTGCTTTTTGCGATAATGTCGCACTTGTGAAACTCCGGAAAACAGCCACAATTATTGCAATGAATTGCAAACCATTCCCCGTTTTGTTTTTTACAATGTTGGCGTGCTCACGAAGCCTGTCGTTTAGACAACGCCCCGTTTGTCCTACGTAAGAACGGCTGCATGTTAAAGGAATTTTATATACGAGGCCTTCATTGCATTTCACATATTTCGTTTTATGGTTCTTAGTGCGGTTTTCTTATCTTTACTATTCGGGTTTGTCATCTTGCACACCTTGGCAAGTTTCTGTGGAGCGGGAAACACTACTTTACCATCTGCTCTTTGGGCGATCTTTTTAATGTTGTGGGAAACCTGGTGGACATACGGAACCACCGCGACCTTCTTCCTTTCTTGTCCATCCTCTCGGGAAGTGGGAAGGCCACGATAAGCAGAGGGCGTGATACAACGGTACACAAAAGGAAAAGAATGGACACGGGACGACGCGACGGGAAGGTCGCACGTGCTAGACGCCCTGAGATTCCTCGGGAGCTTTTCCGCTACCGATACGATTAAGAGCTTCGGATAACCTGCTTCTAAAAGCCGTGTCATCTACTGGTTCAAGGAGTGGTCCATTTGGTAGGGGCAAGGCTTTTCCAAAGATTTTTTCATGCACAGGTTCGCGACAGCTCTCTTGACTAATTTCGAGTGGGCCGACCTGAACGGCAGAACAGGTCGGCCCACTCGGCCGACCTGTTCCTGTGACCTGTTCCGACGGTAGCCTTGTCCACTGTAAAGTGGTCCAGCGAAGCGGGCCAATGTCCATTTTAGAACGCTGCCGAGACAGCTGGCGTACGCTGGAGGCAGATTTCCATCATTTCTGTTCGGCGTTCTTTTCGTAGTCTGGATAAGAAGCGATTCCAGATACTGACGCGAACACCAGTTTCTTTCCTTTGCGATTACGGTTGCCTTGGACCAGTCAATGTCGTGATTACATGTAGCCACGTGTTCCGCAAGTGCGTTAGATACCAAATTCTTCTTTCTGACGTCATTCACGTGGTCCTTCAGACGTCTCTCAAAGTTACCACTCTCCCCGATATAAATATAGTCGCAGACTGAACACGGGATTCTATAGACGACGCCTGGGAACCTTTCTTTCTTGAGTGGGTCCTTTATGTGCCTAGTTCGTGTTTAAGTTTCCGGGCAGGAACATGCGCGACGTGTACGTCGAACGCTCGTAGAACCAGTGCTAATGCTTCACTTAACCCCCGTATTCAGAAACGCTCCTTGACTTGACTTGCCACCGCCTAAAGACAGCGCGTTCGAAATGCGTTGAAGGCGGTGGGAAGTAAAGTTCATGTCAAGGAGCGTTTCTGAATACGGGGGTAGCACCTGGCACATAAGGAATGGCTGCACGAGCTTGGGGCTGCACAGCTCGCGTAGCGGCGACGTTGCGTGTGCGGCGTTCTACGGAACGAATGAAGCTGAGAGGGTACCCGTTGTCAGAAAGTTCACTGCGCACTCTGGAAAGGTCAGAGGCATGGCCAGCGTCACTAGAGCAAATCTCATGTACTCTCTGTATCAGGGAAGTGGCAAGAGAACGCTTGTGGCAGGCCGGGTGGAATTACTCGTAATGCAGGTAACGTCCGGTGTGCCTTGCTTTTCTGAAGACACCAAAAGAACAACGAAACGCACATTTATACGACACAAACCGCAAAATCATCTATGCGCATGCGAGGAACCTGCTTTCATTATCGTACAATGTTATGGAGGTATCACTGACGCAAATGTCTCTTTTTTTCTTGATGAAGAAAGCCTCGGCAAGCTCACGTGCCAACTGGTTCTGACTACGCTTCAAAATTTTTGTTATTGCCAGCAAAGGCTGGCACGGTTTGCCACAGGCAGCCGACGGGCATGCGCTGCAGTCAATAGGCAAATTAGAACCTTGTCCGTTCTTTATCGAAAGCTGGTGTTCCCTTAGTCGTTCATTTATACACCGGCCCGTTTGGCCGATGTATACTTTCCCGCACGTCAGAGGGATTTCATATACCACCCCCGTCGAGCACTCGACGAACTGAGTGGCGTGGCTTTTAGTGCAAGCTTGCACGCTCCTATTTCCAGAGGCGATGCGGGGGCATAGTGACGCCAGTTTGCATGGGGCAGAAAACACCACCGGCACACCATAACGATTGGCAACATTCTTCAGGTTATGCGACACCCTATGGATATAGGGGACAACTGCCGGTCGCATTTTTTCACGACTTTGACAACCCTGAGTCGCACTAGCCTTGTACCTCTGGAGGAGCTTCTCCGCCACAGCAACCACGACTGCCGTAGGGTAACCAGCATTCATCAACCTGGCAATCTGAATGTTCAGGCTGTCATGTACCAGGTGAACACATGACTTTTCCAAGGCTCCCTTCAAACAAAACATGCCAATGGCCCGTTTAACTGTCTTGGAATGCGCAGAATCGTACAATAACAAGTCTTTTCTGGCTCGCGGTGAGTACATCCAGCACGTGTGATCTGGTGTCAAAGAAAGGTTAATATCTAAAAACTGAATTCTATTCTCGTCCGGTAGTTCGAGGGTGAAGGTTAAACCTCTCCCGTGTCGTTCAAAGATCGCTAAAAGATCTTGCACTGAATTAGTGTGACTCAAACCAGGTTGTTCTTTAAAAAGTATCAGGTAGTCATCTACATATCTAAAAACTTTTAGCACTATATCCTGGTCCAAAGAGCACACCAAATCACGATCAACACTGGCCAAGAAAATATCAGCTAGTACAGGCGCTACGCATGACCCAATACATATGCCCTCCCGTTCAACAAAAACCTGGTTGCCAAAAGTAACATATGTTGAATCAAGGTAAAATTCCAGAAGTAACAAAAAATTATCCAGGGTCAGACCGCTAGTGTTCTGGAACTGTACGACACCATTACTTTCGATACATGATCTAACGGCACAAAACAGGGCTTGATGGGGAATAGAAAAGAACAAGTTCTCAATGTCAAATGAGACAGCGTAACCAACAGAAGACGAATCTTTTAAGAACGTGACCACTTCTCCCGAGTTCTTAATCATGAAAGGATCTTCAATCCTTAATGACTTCAAGCACTTCATAAGGAAGGTGCTGATTTCCCATTGCCAGGTACCCCTTTCGCTAACTATGCACCTTAAGGGCTTGTCAACTTTATGCGTTTTAACAGAAAAGAACAGTTCTAGGCTATTACTCTTGCAGTTCTTAACAGCACGTGACAGTCTCTCTAATGCCAAATCTTTGCGCAGTTGTAGCGCTCGAGTTTTTACCTTGGTAGTTTTCACTTTTCTCGGTACAAAGTTCTTGGAGACAGCTTGAGTGGCCTTCTCGTGAAACATCCCAGCCGGAAGAACGGCGAAGCCTCCCTCCTTGTCCGCTTGCAAAAGCATGAGCTCATTCTGTTTGAAGTACGAGACAACCGCTCCCACGTCCTTCTGCAACGCCACCGATCCCCCACCTACGCGAACCTGGGTCCGGTTAGCAGTTCGCAACAAGCAGTCGACACCATCCAGGAGACACCTTTCGCGGTCGTCGTTACTCGCCTTCCTCGCAACTTGACGATTCAACGACAGCAATTCATGCGCCGGCACCTTAGGCTGCAAAGCATACTTTGGGCCTTTCTTCAGGATGTCACTTATGTTCGCTGGAAGTTCAGTGTCGCCTAAAACAAAAGGCCACCACCATGAGGCCTCCCTCGTCGTTTATCTTTGGGTAGGCGTAGTAGAACACACTTCCACCAGAACTCCACCGTTTGGGCTGTCTGTTGCCGATAAGACCGCAGCTTCTGTTGACCAATCCACTCGGGGACTGTTTGGTAGGCAAGCACCCGAAACCAGTCGTTCAGCAGCCGAATTTGTCGCCAAAGCTCAGATTTCAGGATTCTACAGATGCGCTTCACATGGCCAACCGAAGGCAAAACGTGACCAAACAGAGTGACGATCTCTGTTGGCAGTAGATTTCTTTTCATGCAAAAACCAAAAAATCTTGCACGGCAGGTCGCAGCAGCAATCGCACTCACTATAGATGACACTTGACAGTTTGTTGGTTGAACACAAAAGAAAGGGCCCACTGTAGAAGAAACGTACTTCAATAATGCATGTTGCTGGGCGAGTCGGTCGTACATCATGAAACAAGGTGCTGCGCGAAGTAAACACGGACAAGGAAGTGAACGAAGACGGGCGCAGACTCGCGACTGAATTTTATTGAACTGAACGCACATTATAAATGTGCGTTTCGTTGTTCAATAAAATTCAGTCGCGAGTCTGCGCCCGTCTTCGTTCACTTCCTTGTCCGTGTTTACTTCGCGCAGCACCTTGTTTCATGATGTACGACCGACTCGCCCAGCAACATGCATTATTGAAGTACACCCAAAAGAAAGGTGGCCGTTTTACAGTGAAAGGTGTTACGAGATTACAAGAAGAGAGAGAGAGTGATTCGTGAAAGAAATGAAAAGGGGCGCTATTTTCTGCCTCCCGTCGTGGGGGCACGGCTCAGCGCCCTTAGGAATGGGGAAGGGGAAGTAAAGATGATAGAAGAAAGGAAGATAGAAGGAGTGATTAGCGTGGCAAGTGTGTCTTGTCCACGAAGGCGGGAGCACGAAGCCAAAGGGCTCGTCTATAAGGTGGCGAGGTCCGCAGAAGCCGCAAACTCGAGGAAGGCTCGCAGGGCTTGCAGCTTTGAACGTGCAGGAAAGAGAAAGTCCTCCACCGTTGTCGCAGGGAGACCGAGCAGGCGATAGCGGCGCGCCATCAAGCGTCCTTCAGCGGCCAGGGCAGGGCAGGCGCAAATTATATGGTCCAAAGTTTCGTCCGTTTTTGGCGCCGTAGTTGTCCGCCGCCGGTGTCCGTAACCACTCTCGCTCGAAATAAGAAAAAAAAAGGGAAATAAAAAAAATTCCTGTATGGAACGAGGTTCGAACCTTGGCCCTCTGCGTGGGAGCCTAGTATTTTACCTGAGAGCCGTGCCGGTTTTTTTTTTTCTTTATTGAACAGAGCCGTGCCGGTGCTTGAAATTGCTTTGCAAAAAGACCCTATACAGGCTTTATGTCGGGAAGGAACCACCTTAACATATTTAATGTAGCGTGGTAGAAGTGTAAAATAACAACCAAGTGCATAGGCGTGCGCACAGGCAACGTTACTAGAACAAACTCACTTTAAAAGCTCTGCCGGAGAGGCGGTCCGCGTGGCGGTCGTGAGAACTAGTGGCGCTGCAGTCACGTCAGTCACGTCTAGCCAGGCCCGAGGCATGATGGCAGTTTGGCGTCCGAGCCATGGGGCGTCGCTACCGTCGAAACGATTGCAGCGAACCTGGTACGGGCGGGGAGTGAAGGCCTCAGTAAGCCTAATTAAAATAAAATAACGCGGCCACGGTAGTACACAGTAATAAATAAAAACGTGCTTCCGCATTAAACTATAACCAGCCACGAGTATTACAAGGCAAAGTTTTAAAGAAATTTTGTAAACATGACTGTGCGTGGCTCCGCTAGGTACCGCCGCCATCACGCCTGCGCAGCGCACAAGCAGACGACGCGCAAGCATGAGAGCGGATAGAAACGCAAACTTTACCACCGCAGCGAGGAGCAGCGATGTCGCACCTTTATTGCGGCGTGAAGTGGTGCGATTCCTCGGGGAATGAAGGCGAACACTTCTTCAGAATCCCTGCTGACCACAGGTATTTATACGTTCACTATTATATATTTCCCAAGATGTTCGCAAAGTTCTGATTTCACTGTCGTTGACCGTTATGATTTGAAACTGCTGAATGAACAGCGAATTTTCTTGCTGCCATTCGTTGCTGCAGCTATCTGTTTGAGAAATGGTTACGATAATAAGTTAAAATTAGTGGGCGGGCTGCAGTTTGTGGCTCGACGCGCGTCACCTCTCAAAAGCGGAGCTGTTCGCTAGTTATGGTTGCTCACGTTAGTATATATGTGCGTGCCTCACTGCCTGACGTTACCTCTACTATCTCATGAAATCTAACCAATTCGGATTACCGTGTCATGCAACCGTGTCTTCAGGGTGTTTTGTTACGTGTTACTTTAACTTATGCGTGCTAGTAACATTAACGGAGTGGGATAGTTGTTGTGCTCGCTGCAGCTGTTTTTTTAAGCGCTTTAATGCGTGCGTATACATCATGTCCGTGTAGTTTATGGGTGGTGCTCGCAGCCGACGAAAGTATCGCTCGCAAAGTTATTGCGGAGGCCCCAGTAGCGAACTCGGGACACTGCCCTCAGATTCGAATGTGTGCTGCGGTGTTGCACAAGTGAAAACCACCGCGTTCCTCATCTGTGTGTCTGTTTACACACCGACCGCCTGCTCGGATTTTTGTCGCCGTAAATTGTCCGCATTCCTTTCCTTCGGCGTACCTTGCCGCGCTGCTCGACGGGGGACCTTGAACCAGGCGTGATACCCACCTGCCCCTTTTCGCTCTCGGGAAGCTACCGGAAACAGTTTCGATTATCTCTTCATTACTCCCTCGTGATGCTTCCAACGGGCGAAGGCATGGCCAAGCTCGGTTTTGGATGTTCATGAAACAGGCCGCGCTTATCGCGCGGGGCCACTTTTTTTTTCCCTCTCTAATCTGGACCCATCCCCACCGCCACCCTTTCACTTTTCTGTATTTTTTTTTCAATGCGCTGTTTGCGCTAGGCGTTTACACACCATAATTCCTTATAAGCTTTCAATATCGTTTCGACTCGCAAAAGCAGTGGAAAAACAAGAACTCGATCGAGTTGTGTTTCATATATCAAGTTTTAATTCAGAGAATATTGTCGGGATATATGTAATTATCTGTAATTATAATTTAGTGGAGATTAAAAGCAAGCACATTTATTAAGCTTAGTGCCATGCCTTTAAAAGCTTGCAAGTGTATTTACTCTACCAGCTGTTTTTTCACCATAGGGTGACTAAGTTCAAGTACTTTAATTGCAGACAACCAGTTTACTGCAAGCGAGTTGCCGTCCCTGCTGCTGAGACTGCCCCCCTAGTGTGGAAGGTAGGTGTACCGAACAAGGATCTGTTTCACCTTTCTGCTTGGAATGAAAGGGTACAGAATTTTTGGTTGGTGGTGCCGCTGTAATACTGCACGAATAGCTTGCAAAAAATAAAAACAAAGAGCGGTACTATTTTGTATTCTACACCTGCACACTCGAGCAGATTGTTCTCTGAAATTAGAACAGTAGGTAGAAATGCCACAGCTGTTTTTCAATTACCAGTGCTATGAGAACAATTGCTGTACGTAAACCTCAAATGCAGGAAATGTACTCTAGGGAAAAAAAAAATGTTGTTTGCTTGCACTCATAGAGAAGCATTTTGCATGCTTTCCAGTAAAAATGTCTGAGTGCACGGTTTACATGGTATGGATGAACTGATAGCATGCTGCACAAACGCAAAATGAAGAAACAGGGAGATAGAGCAGCGAAAATGGCTTTTGGCATCTCACAGTATAAATAGTTTGTACTCTGTCCTGTTTCCGTCCTTACTCCTCTAGTGTTTGTGGAGCTCGGTATGAGTTCACAACAAACCAACCTCCCTGCAAGAAAACTTTGTTGCGTGGTATAGATATCTTTTCTTTTTCTACATCAATGCATAGACTCAGTGCTTTCTTTGTTGAGCTCATTCCATAGAGATGAAAACACTGAGTAGTTTTCCTCAGGCACATGTGAAAATTGCTCCATAAGTCTGTTGCTCAGTATTCACACGTGCAATGCAAAGTGAGGGTATTAAAATACCTGCTTGCCAGCCTTTTATAGCATATTTCTTTCTTTTTCAACAGCCGCTTCGCCAAGCACAACCACAAGAAGGCCCACACCACCGTCACAGGTTTCACCAAGTGATGGTAAGTGCAAAAAGTGAGAGAGAGAATTATTGCAAAGTACACATCCTGCATCTGCATAAGGAAGTATGGACCAGTAGTCTTGATGTTTTCCTAGTAGATATGGACACCTAAGCCTGTGTAATATTGTCACAACCTATAATGTTGACAAAACCATACATATAGTTCAGGGCCTGCAACCCGTGATTTAGTTCACGCAATTATTTATATTTCAAATATAAGGTGGGTGCAGTTGGACCTACATGGTTCACACTGAAAATTGTGCAGTCCGATTTGTTGTGATGAGAGTAGCTCTGCGAGATAGGCCAGCGAAATATGATGCACAATCAAGGTGTGCATTCATGTAAATGTGGCTTATGCAGCCCAGATAGCTATTTATGAGATGAATAATTCAAAATCCTCCACTTTGTAAATGTCATTGCCTCTGTTCAGCATTTCATGAAATGTTCATTTTTGCAATGCTTTGTGATATTTCCTTAGTCATGGATGATTCTTCGAAGATAAAATGCTTGGAATGTATAAATCAATTATGATTCCTGTCTCAGTCGCAGAATACACATTGCTTCCAATGAAAAATGGCATGGCAGCACATAGTGGTCCGTATATTAGTAGCCCTGTGATTGCGCCCTGATAGCTTAATCGTGATTTTTTTTTTCTCTACAAGACTGATGAAAGCCTATACCTTCGCATTCTTCCATGTCTTTTTTTTTCAGCTGAGCCTAGTCCGAGCGGCCTCCAATTTTCCAAGGAGGGCAGCAGCGCGGAGCAGATGCAAGAAACGCCAAGAAAGTGGGCGAAGAAAACGCAGCTCTGTGCACACCCTTCGCACCAAAAAGAAGCTGCTAACACTTCACTCACGAAGTGAAAGGTAGCGCAAGGCAGTCGGTCAGATGAAAAAAAGGGACGAGGCGAGGCGAGTAACGCAGCAGGAGGTTTTAAACAAGCTTGAACCGGATTTGTCAAAGGACCTTTTTGAACTGCTTAAAGCACGAATCAGGCTTGGTACATTCCCCCCCCCAAAAAAAAACATTGGTCCAAATGGATGAAACAATTCACTCTCAATTCACGCTTCCTCAGAGAAATGCTTCACTTGCCACATGTGCGGACACTCAGGTGCTGGCTGGCAGACATCCCAATGACACCTGGTATCATTCCAGGTGCCATGGATGCAATAGAATCAATCATTAAAGCTTGGCCTCTGCTAGACAAAGCATGCTGTCTTTTATTCGATTAAATAGCCTTGAAAAGACATTTGATGTACGATCAATCAAAAGATATAGTGATTGGCTACACATATGATGGAAACACAAGGACTTCTCATGTGGCAAATGCAGCCATTCTAATGGCTGTGTCTGGCATATCGAGAATTTGGATGCAGCCAGTAGCCTTTGCAGTGTCCCGCAATGCAACGTCAGCTCTTGCAATGCACAAGCTGCTATTAGATGTAATTATGCAGCTTGAAAAAAAAAGGTCTTTTGGTAAAAGTGGTCATCTATGATCAAGGGTCAAACAATGTCAGCCTGTCAAGAATGCTGATCCATTCTCTTCATGAACCATGTTTTACTGTCAACAACTGCAAACTATACTTCATGTTTGACATCCCACACCTGATAAAATGCACGCGGAATAATTTGAGAAAACACAAGCTCACGATTGGCTCCGAGGTTGTTGACTGGGCGTACATTGAAACCTTTTACAAAAATACTCGCAAATCACGCCTCTAACACACCAACTGAACATCTAAAAAAGAAAGATTGCTAAGGAAGCTCAAAGAGCAACATATCTACAAGATGCCCTTTGCTGACACACGGCCGCTGGATAAAAAGTGCGCTTTTTCATCCAGTGGCCGTGGCTGACATAAGAGTGAAGTATGCCACACAAGTATTCAGTGAATCTGTCTCTGTGGCACTCCCCACTCTCATTGCCATTCAAGAGCTTCCTCTTGATGCTAAATTTACAGCTCTGTTCACAGAAAGAATGGATAAGATTTTTGACAGCCAGAACAGTTCGACCCCAAAAAATCAGGATGATAAGTTGCGGTATGCAATGATTGATGGGTCGGAACACCGTGCTTCCCTTGAGTCATGCATCAGTTGGATTGCCCAATGGCACTTTGGTAGTCCTCGGGACAAGCAGCCGCGCACTGTTAAAGGTTGGCAGATTAGAATCAAAGCCTTGTTGTTGCTGTGGACTGGTTTAAAAGAGGACTTTGATTTCACTCATCTTTTCACACGTTGATTGCAGCAAGATCCCCTAGAAAACTTTTTTGGAATCATTTGTCAAAAACATGGCTGCAATGAGACACCAAATGTGTACCAATTCGTGGCGGCTCTAAAACATATTTGGATTGGCAAGCTCTTCAAGCTTTCTCAAGGAAACTGTGAGGTGACAACAATTGCTTTCCTCAACAACTTGGAGAGTGCATCTGCATTGTTGTCAACTATAGCAGCACACCAACCACAAGCCACAGCAGGCCTCTGATTCATCTGATGTGCAGGCATCTTCACAAGATGCGACCGACATGGTGTATGAAAATGTTGTGTACCATGTCGCTGGTACTCTTGTGAACAGCTTTCTTGAACTGAGGACTAGTGAGTGCATATGTGAGAGAACACTCCTTGAAGTGGATGGAGGCTCTCTCCATGGACGACACCAATTCTTTGCACTACTCAAGGAAAGTGGTGTACCCGAGAAACTCCTCGGTTCCATTGCAGTAACCTCTGAATCATGTCTGAATTACATAAAGGAATTAGATTCAGCCTCCACACATGAAATGAACTATTGTGCACATTTTTCCAATGTGTGCAAAAATCTGGTGGAAAGGATGCCAATCCGGCAAGCTATTTTCTGTTCAGTTGGCTGCACTGAGAAATTTCTTAATATTCTGCCGCACAAGGCTACATTGGCACATTACATTTGTAAACAAAAACACACGAGAAACAAAGTCAAGGCACAGTGTTTCTGCCAGCAATAACGTAAAGTAGCAGGCTAAATTTATCCTGTGCCTTTCTAGAACATGATTATGTAAATTGGATTTCTAGTGCAGCCTTCTGCACCCATTTCCTATCCATTTTTTAGATGTGTTGCACTATTTCTTTTTTTATGTGTATATGTACGTATTTTTATGTATATATGTATATTTTATGTAGGTATATATTTATATATGTGTATTTATAATTCTGCTGTGGTTGTATGTAATGCATTGACTACTTTTGCTCCTGCTGCGTTACTTTTGTATTATACAAGTTTAACCGACTAACTTTTTTTGAAGCCTTGTGTGCCCCTATCAGCATGAGTATTACAACCAGAGGTTCTGGATTGCTTTAGTATTGGGAAATGCCAACACTTACCAAAATGCACTGGAAAACCCTGCTCGTTCTGCTTTCTTTCTGTTTGCTTGACATGGTTTGGAAGGCAATCAAACATCCAGCCTCCCAAAAAATGCCAAAATTTATATAATACTGACGACTCGTTTTACACTGAAGCAGTCTTTACAAACAGTAACAGTGTGATTAATTCACAATGAACGTTGCAAAAATAGGTTGATTAATAAAAAATGTGGAGGTTTTATGTCCAAAAATCATGATACGAATATGAGGCATGCAGTAGTGGAGCATTTCAGATATTTTGAGCACCTGGCGTTTTTTTTAACGTGCACCTAAATCTAGGCAGATGAGCCTCAAGCATATTGCATCCATTGATATGCAGCCGGGATTCAATCCCACTACGTTCGGGCCAGCAGTTGAGCACCGTAACCACTAGACCACTGCGACGGGCCACGAAGGTTGAAGCATGCATGAATTCAGGTGCTCACCAAGTCCAAAAGATTTTCAGCACCCAGGGGCTCTGTCACTTTTCAATTACAAACCTCTGGTCATGGCTGTTGTGCCACTGCAAAGAACTGATGGTGTCAGCTATTCACAGGCATAAAAGATACATTGATGAAGTGCTCAGCTCTGTGAGGATTCCAGAGGGGTTTGTGCAGAAGCTGCGACTCGGTTGACATGCATGTTAGTTTGAAATAGAAGCATGCATCCATACTCACTGAAACTATTCACAACGTACTGTTTGTGTAGAGCAACTGTGTTTCTTGTTTAACTAAACTCTGCAAACTCCGACATTCCACTTCCTGAACCAACGAATGACAAGCGATGCAGTTCTAGTTAGTGACACATTATGATGAAACTGTGCAGCGTTCCCCATCTGCAATTTAAGTACTGCTCAGAAAATCTTCTGACATTGTGATGGATCCAACATGATACCTGGTAGAAAAATAATAGGGAAGCTGCGTTCAACTTTGCACTTTACTCTACTTATTTCTTTGATAAGATGCTTATCTTCGTGTATATTTCATGTTACCTTGAGTATTTCGCACAACTTCGAACTTGACTAATGACCTGTGATCATTCCTGTTATGCACCAGTCACAACCACAATGTTTCCACAAATTTCAAAGGTCACCTCTGCAACTGAGTCTAGACCACTCTTTGTTGCGTTCTTCTCCCTTTATTACTTGAAAATTAAAGCATGCTGTGTCCTGTTCACATCACGTGAGCTTGCCTACAACACATTTACCTGGAGGAAAACATGATCAGGGATAGCTGAGCCAAATGGTAGATTTGTCTCACTGCTTTTACAAAATAATATGCTGTAGCACTGCAGCATCAGTCACAACATATTATGACATTGATCTACTTATGCTCCATGGGTTCGTCTACATGAGCCAAAGGCTATGACTGTTAGGTGCACTTTCTGTGTACATATATGCAAAAGTATGTGTGTGTGTGTATGTGCAAAAGGGAGTGACACAACGCAGGGCAATAAAAAAAAAAGTACAGGAAAGGGTGTTTTTCCTATACCCCTTGTTTTCTTCGGCTTGCGTTGCGTCATTATCTTTTGCACAGTATGCACCAACCATTCGAACAACTTGTTTTGTTATGATATATTTCAATGCGCGGGATTGTTTCGCTTCATGCTGCTAGTCATAATCTGTACAACTCGTATGTGTACACTTATTTACGCTGATGTAGCACTTTATATGCTTACCCTGCTTATGTGATCGTATTATGCTGTATTATGCGTTTTCGTATCCTATTTATATTGTACGCGTGCTCGATGTAGGCATTCCTGTATTCAGGTTTTACCACAGCAGTATTTCGAATCTTTTTCGTTTTCTTTTGTTATTGTTACCGATATTATAGCCCAAATATTGCCTAAACGTGCAGCAATTTACGTTTCCTTCAATAAAATGTCATGTGAAGAAAGTTATATGCGCTTTTTGCTTCTCGAGCGAGCGCCGAAAGCGGCTGCTATGCAGCTGCGACGGCGCCGCTCGCCACCATTCGCCATGCTACCACAGAGGCTACAACGAAGCAGAAAAACAACTACACACATTACGTACGTACATCGGCAATAAAGAGAGAAGACAGTGCAGAAGCAATTAGTGCGCAAACGCTCGAACCGACGTCGCGGCCGCGGGGCCGGCGGCACCACGAGCGAGGAAGCGACCGCAAACGGGCGCGGCCATATTGGATTTTTTCCTTTCGGATTGGCTCGCCTCCAGCAGAAATCCAAAATCCAGTCAACTACCGCCCAGCCCAGGAACCGCCACCGTCGCCGGAAGCGGAAAAACGTCCCCATTGGCCCTATGGGTATGTCACTCCACTGGTCTAGCTCCCGCGGCTGGCGCTTGTTGTGATCGGCGCCGCCGATGTACGAGCGCACGGGGGTTGCAGCGTCGTCTGCGCTTTGTTAGCTCGTCATTTTTGCGACTGTTCTTGACCAGGCTTAGCGTCTTGTACGAAGACACGTGCATGATGTACGAAGGGTAACGAGGGCGAACAGATTCACAGTGCGGTATGCCGACTTGCTTTGCGCCGGGCTGCAAGAGCGGCTACCGCAACGACGACTCCGCTTCACGACACTTCTTCGGACCTCCAAAACACCTTACGCCATTCAAGCTTTGCGTCGCAAAGATAGAAAGCTTACTGCGAAATGCAAGGTCTGTGACGTTCATTTTGAGAGTGACGACATTGTAAAGCACTATCGTCGTGTCGTTGCGGGACAAGAAGTTTTGATCCCACGTGGAAAGTGGGAACTCGCGCCAGGTGCCGTGCCGCGCTTGTTCCAAGCACTTCCACCTCACATTTCAAAGCCAAAACGTTCGGGGTTTAGGCGCAAATCCCCCCCAAAACGCACGGCGTCCCGCGAAAGCCCGGTGCCCAATTTGGAGGAGCCGCCAGAAATAGAACCGCAAAACGAAAGGCAGGCGATTACCTATATACGCTACCGAGACTGGGAGTTGCATCACACTGACATTCGATCAGTTGTCAGCTGTCGCTATGCCTTCAAAACAGTGGATTTTCGAGAGATTTTACGACGAGGTATTGAACAAGATGTGCGGAATATTTTACACTCGCCGGCTCGGGAACGGGCTGCTCAGCGCAAAAATTTGACACGGTACACATAGAAAAGACGATGGCCAGCGCTGGTCCTCGTCTTTTCTATGTGTACCGTGTCAAATGTTTTGCGCTGAGCAGTTTAATAATGGAATACCAACTAGCCCAATCCCACACTTTGCTTCGGGAAGGGAGACTTACTTGTGCAAAAGATAATTGTAGTTGACGAGCAGTTTAACTACGTAGTGAACGATCACAGCACGAAACGCAAACGGCTGTCGTACAGTGTAAAGTGCTGCGGGCATGGAACATCTGCTCGGTGAAGTTGAAAAAAAGTCACAGTTTCGCCGCAAGGGCGAAGCAATGAATGCGATAGCAAGAAAAGCGGCCCGCGATGGACGCGCTGCGACTACCGTGCGTCCATCACTACCCGGCAGCTACTAGACAGTTTTAATTTCACGTACGTAGGGACTCCTCATACGCAAACGTGAAAAGTACACGTACGTTACGTGCACGACATCTGAAACGCTTTTAGCTACACGCACGCGACGCGCGGTGAGAGCTACCACGTAGCTCGATCTGCTGAGAATCATGAACACTGCGGTAGTTTGTTCGAGCGCCGCGCGAGCAGACAGCGGAAGGGCAAGGTGGGCAAGGTTCTCGCTGCGCAAATATAAGAAGCGAGAGAGCTGGCCGACGCCTTTAAGTGCGCCCGCGCGCTCCTAGCGCCATCTCGCTGGTAATGAAGAAACGCTTATAAGCGCCTCCGTCTCGGAGGTCTGCAAACGGTAAAGGGTGTGTATATAACGCTCGCCGTTAGCTGCCAGAGGGATGTGCGCTTTGTGGAGTAGTGCTTAGCGCACCGGGCTGCGAATTCAGGAGTCGCTGGTTCGATTCCGCGCTTCGGAAGCATTTTAACACGAAAGTGTTTTATGCCGGGGTCCACCAAGTACATCCGTCACGGATATGACGTTGATAAAATGGACGCCAACAGGTGAGAAAGAAAAAACCCAAGAAAAAGATACCCCGCTGGGAATCGAACCCACGACGTTACGGCCGCGACGGCAAGCGCCCGACGCGCTACCGACTAGGCTAGATGCCAGACACGGCGCGAACGCGCCTTATATCTTTCACACATTCTCTTTCGCGACGGGCGGAGCGGGGCGGTGCCGCCGTCTGTGAAATGTGAAAAGAAGTAATGCTTCACGATCGACACTTACTAGCGCTTACTCCGAGATTGCACGCGACATCGGAGGTCATGGTTAAAGCGTCTTGATACCAGATAGGTAGACTGGCCGCGCTGGCGTCGCCGAGGCACCCTTACGCTGTTACGGTCTTTGCCTTTGGCTTCGTGTTAGCGTGCGTCGGCTCATCGGAGTAGTGTAGCTTCCACGTGCACCAACGGAATTTCTCCGCCAGCACCGACTAACAAAACTGCTGCAATACGTGTTGCAGAAAGGACGCGATTTCGACGGGCGAATGTCGTGCCTTGGTGGAGCGAGAGCAGCGCCTGCGAGACAGAAACCAGCGGGACGCACGCGTTTGCGGCTCAGGCTACGAACCTCTACCTCCCGTGTTGCTGAAGCGCAGTGTGTGTTAGTGTATGCATGAGCACAGGCGTTGGCTACCCATTACTAGAAAGCGCACACCGTGCCGTTTCTCTCCTTAATTGACGACGCTTTGAAGAAGTGCATACCGGGTACCAGTGTTGATCATGAGCTTGTTGATATCATCCTTACGCGGGATTCACGATTCGCTGTGTCCAAATATATGTTCACACCGTCAGCTACCACAACGGTTTCATCATGATCATGGACGTTAGTCGTCGCGATAGAGACATGCCGTCAACATGGGTGCATCCACGTCAAACAGTGCTATAGCTGCCAAACACGAATAGACATTGTACAAGCTCTCATATATCGCTACACAATAACCACTACTTCTGTGAAGACAAGTTTCACTTTCGTGTTATATACCGATTCCTATGACGGAGGGATCAGCCATGTTTTTTTCTGAATTATTTTTCTTTGGGATATTGATGTATATATACATACTTATACATATACGCAGCATGACGGCGGCGACGGCGACGGCAAAAATCAGCTGAGACTGTCCATATAATTGCTATCGCAATAAAACTGTAGTTTAATACTGACGACTCTTCTAGCGACAGAGTACGCGCGAATAACTGCTCGGTGCTCACATCACGGCCGATCTCTTCGAATTGTTTAAGGCAGCGTAGAAGGATGCGACGTAGAAAGATGAGACACCGAAAATAGAACTATTCGCTGAAAAAATTGCTCAGAGAAGACATCTATTCGATGTAATCGCACACTGAGATTTCATTTACCGAGTTCTCGTAAAATTTTCCGATTTTGGGTCAGTATCCCTTTAACCGTCGCGAAAACGTGTCTTGTAAACATTGCAAAGCATTGGTGATGTTTTTCGAGAAAGTTTTTTTCAATAAATTGAACAAATATGAGTACTGTTTTTCTAGAACGTTTTTGTATCTCGAGTAATTACGCTTCTTTGTACACTATAAAGGCTTTTACAAACGTGTTGGGTTGTTCTTGGTCGAGATGAGACGGCAGCGGCTAAAATTGTGGTGGTAGTTATAAAAATTACGCTGAAAACCCTCAGTCGCTTAGAAACTCCTATGCTTGGAAGTTAAGCGCAATGTAGACAGCTCAAATATTGTCACAGGGTCGTGACGTCGACGAAGGCAGCAGTCAGCAGGTCCGAGATGAAACTCTTTATTTGGCCGAACTTGTGGCCGGGAAACTGAAAGTCAAACTACAGCAATACACTGATAGCGGTGAACAAGCGTCGACCGTCGATCAACTGACAAGCGGTAAAGCGCGTCGGCTTTTATACAGGCGCTATCGAACTTTCCAGCGATATCGCTGCTGGCGGCGTTATCTCTCGACAAAGCTGGAACATTCGCGTGCAGCGCGCAATCTTACCAAAACGATCTACTACAATCGCGAAGCTTCTCGAACACTGCTTCGCGGACAGCGTCGAGCGTTCATAACCGTCATTGCTGGTCAAACCCTAATACATCAAAATAAAACAAGTGGGCGTGGCAATATAGACCGAACATCGATTCTTAGCCAATCAATGAACAACGCACCCGGGCCAATGCATACAGACGACCTTATGCATATCCACATAAGTATCCACCTAACTAGTACAATAAGAAAGTTGTCGCGCAGTTGCCGCGAGCAACTGCGCGGCGGACCGCAGCGTTATGCCGTGGCAGCAGACGACGCGCCGATAGTGGCGCAAGACGGAACTGCAGCGCCGCTAGTTCTCGCGACCGCCGTTCGGACCACCCTCCTCCGCTGGCGAAGATACGGAGCTTTGAAACTGAGTTTGTTCTAGTAACGTTGCGCACAGGGGGGGCAGGGAGGCGGCCGCCCCCCCCCCCCCTAATCACCTAAGAGGGGGGCGCAAAATCTGCCCCATACATTGACTTAGTAGGGTGGGGGGGGCGCTGCGATGAACCTTTGCCCCCCCTTGTGGTGAACCCTGCGCACGCCTATGACCAAGTGTCACACAACGCGAATTTTGTAACCAGGCGTCACACAATGCGAATTGCGCAACGAGTGGGTTGTTGAATGCTTCCAACCCGTTACAAAGGGCTCTGCCATAATTTTTCATTGTCATCAGCCGAAGCATCAAGAAACTGCACATAATGCCTCAGAGGTGGTATTTCGCTTCTCCACAGAATGACGACTAATGTTGTGGTGGGTGCTCGCCAACTTCACAAAAATTACGATTTGTGGCGTAGTGGGTACATTGCTAGTGTACTTGTATTAGTAGCCACAAGAGAGTTTATCGGGCTCTAGAAATGCCGCTCTTCGAGCTTTCGCTGTGACTGTGCTGCGCTTTCCGTGCAGGCCTGGCGTTCTTTTCCTACCTTGGGACACAGAGCATAAAATGACAGAGGTGGCCATATACAACCTTTGTCCGTAAAGTTCCGAGACTGAGTCCATTAAAAACAATGCGTTCAACATTGAAATCATTTGTGCAGCACCCCCCCCCCCCCACCCCCCCTCCGAAATAGTTTCCCTTGCAGCCTATAGACAGCTTCCAACGCTTCTTGAGGTCTTGGAAACAGTTGTAAAACGCTTCTTTCGGCAGGGCTTTCTGCTTCTTTTTCGTGACGTCTTGAATGGCCTCCACTCTCCCCATGCGGCGACATTTTAGGGCGCACCTTCACAAGAGGAAAGAGGAAAAGATCGCATGAGTAGAGGTCAGGCGAGTATGGCGGATGGGGAAGTACAGTAATGCTGTGCTCGGCGAGAATTTTATCACGCTAAGAGCACTGGGCGGCCTTGCGTTATTGTGTATAAGGCTACGTGTAGGGTGAACTCGTGGCTACATGTGGGACGAACTCGTTTTAAACGTTATTGTGGAGAAGGCCCTTGTGGGACGAACTCGTGGTGTATGGCACCTCTGGCACCGAAAAAAAAACTATGAGCATCGTCATTATTTTGGTCTTATGTCGCCGCACCTTTCTCTACGCCGGAGAGGTTGTGAACTGTCATTTGGCTTTCTGCCTCTTTGTCTGAAGATCGTATTGAAAACACGATGTTTCGTCTTCAGCAATGACGCTATCGACGAATGAAGCATCCTTCTCTGCCTCGGAGACCAAATCAGCGCTCACTGATGCCCGCGTGTCCTTCTGGTCCTGTGTGAGGGAGTGGGGCACAAATCTGGCATTCAGCTTTCGTTTCCCCAAGTTCTCACGCAAAATTTGGTGCTATCTTGTCCTACCAATGTCGACAGCATCCGACAGCATGCGGTCTTGCTTCACGATATCCCTGATCCGAGGCACGTTGTTTTCATTCCGGGAGGTTGCAGGGCGCCCCTGCAGTGTGTCGACTTCCACCGACGTTCTCCCCGAAACGGACCTCTCGTGCCACTCGAAAGCTCGCCCCCGCGATAAGGTCTCGCTGCCGTAAGCGTCACGAAGGAGCTCATACATCTGCGTGGCTTGTCTTGCCAAGCTTCACACAGAATTTTGTGCTTACACGCTGTTCGAGGTGGACGTCCACCTCTCCACATTCACTCACAGTAGAATGCGCAGACGACTAGTTACAACGTATTTTTCTGCATGCATAGTGCCATGTAGCGGCTGCCACAGCAATTAACATAAATAGCTCAGGTTATCCCGAAAAGATGGCGCTAGACATACGCACCAAGATTTGGGGAATCATTTCTAGGGAAGAAAAAAAAAACGCCAGGCCTGCGCGGAAAGCGCAGCACAGTCACAGCGAAAGCTCGAAGAGCAGCATTTCTAGAGCCCGATAAACTATCTTGCGGCTACTAATACAAGTAGACTCGTAACGTACCCATTACGCCACAAATCGTAATTATTGTGAAGTTGGGAAGCACCCACTACAACATTACTCATCATTCTGTGGAGAGGCGAGGTACCATCTCTATCAATAAGTCAATCAATAAGTTTATTGTCATGATATAAAAGAATATTACATGGAGAGAGAGAGAGAGATTACTTTGTGAATATTACATGGAGTAAAATATACAGACGAGGGTCCCAAAGTACACGACTGCAACGGGACGCTCGGTGTTATGTGCAGTTTCTTGATGCGATGGCTGATGACGAAAAAATATGACAGCTTTTGTAATGGGTTGGAAGCTTTAAAGGACCCACTAGTTCCGTGATTCGCACTGTGTGACGCCCGGTTGTTATTTCACTCTCCCACCACGCTTTATAACATACGCTAACGTGAGAAAGAGATAGAGAGAGGGAATTACCTTCATTGAGACCCTGAGGAAATTGATCATGGGAGTCTTATGGGCTTCCTTGGCAACCAATAGAAGTGCACTTGCGAGGAACCCACTACGCTATAAATCATCATAATTTTTGTGAAGTAGGGAAGCAGCCACTGTGCAATTTTTCGTCATTCTGCGGAGAACTGTGGTATCTGCTAAACACCTGTAAGGCATTATGCGCACTTTGTTGATGCTGCTGCTGATGACGATGAAGAATTACGGCAGAGCCATTCTAATGGGTTGAAGAATTCAACTACCCACTCGTTGCGCAATTCGCATTGTGTGACGCCTGGTTACAGAATTGGCATTGTGTGACACTTGGTTGTTGGGTTGTTGTTTTACACTTCTACCACGCTACATTACATATGTTAATGTGGTTCCTTCCCGACATAAAGCCTGTATAGGGTCTTTTTGCAAAGCAGTTCCAAGCACCGGCATGGCTCTGAGGTAAAATACTGGGCTCCCACGCAGATGGCCCAGGTTGGAGCGTCGTTCCATCCCGCAAATTTTTTTATTTACCTTTTTTTTTCTTATTTCGAGCGATAGTGGTTACGGACACCGGCGGCGGCGGCGGCGGACAACTACGGCGCCAAAAACGGCCCTTGTTGTGATCTCATAACAGCTTTCGCTGTAATAAATCAGTCTCGAAACTTTACAGAAAAAGGTTCTATTACTTGGGAAAATTTGGAGCCAGCGACTACTGCGTATTGCTATAACAACTCGAGCCATCCGCAAAACGTGGGGTCAAGCCAAGCTCACGGATTGGCCCCTTTTCAGAATTCAAGGCAGTCCCAAACCGTAACTCCCAACCACAACCAACCGTAGCTCCCAGCCATAACTTCTGCTGGGGCTTATGGCAAATGGGCAGAACTACGGATTAAAACAGATTACATAAAAACTCACAGGGTGCCGTCTGCATTGCCTTAAGACGACTCGAAGGCGATCTTCTTTTTCTTCACCGTCAATGTATGCCCCACCACCCTTGGAAAGCTTTCCGCACTTAACGTGGTTGTGTACTGCCTCGGAGGCACCTCACCGGGTTCTGTGATCGGACCACCTTTGACAAAGCAACGATGTCACGTGATGACGTCATCACGTGGCATCGCAGTAATGGCTTGATGACGTCATAATGACGTCAAAAAATTTGGCGATCCGTGAAGACGTCATAATGTGATGTCATCACGTGATGATGGTTTTTTGCCTCACTCGTCGCCTACGCCGCGCGACGCCGACGGTAAAATGCCGCGTTTGATGCGGCATTTAAGGCTTTCGCCTTAAAACAAGGTACCGTTACAGAGGCGACACCGCTCGTTGACCATAGGCCGGCAAAAAATGTGGAGCTCACTCAGACTCACTCACGAAATGGATCTTGCCCTTAGGGCTCACTCGGACTCAGACTCACCAAACATTTCCTCAACTGGACTTACTCGGACTCAGACTCGCTATAATTTTTCTCAACCGGACTCACTCGGACTCGGACTCACCGAAATATAATTCACTCGAACTCACTCAGACTGAGACTCATGGCTCAATCTGAGTCTGAGTGAGTCGACTCATGAGTCCGTTCGCCTAGAATTAGCTTTTCTACCGCAGTGTCAATGCTCTTTAACACCAATATCTCGCAAAATCGGCACTCTACTTTGCAAATTTTCATCTCGGACCTTCAAATAGGAGTTACCAGAGCTTGCAGTTCACTAAGCACAGTTTTATTAAAAGAGATGATTCACACGAGATATTTATATCAATAACTTCCCGTGAAAGAATCTGCGGGCGGAGGTCAAAGCACGTCTACCTTCTCTCCCTGTGCAACTCACACCTCTGATCAATAAATATCGAGCTGACGTATTAACGATAGCGCGTGGAAGTATGTGTGAGTAGACGTGAGTATAAACGTGAGCCGACATAAGGCTGATAGCAATGCTCAAGTTGAGGTGATAGGACCATAGGTTGGCAAAAAATGTGGAGCTCACTCAGACTCACTCATGAAATATATCTTGCCCTTAGGGCTCACTCGGACTCAGACTCACAAAACTTTTCGTCGACCGGACTCACTTGTACTCAGACTCACTATAATTTTTCTCAACCGGGCTCACTCGGACTCAGACTCACAAAAGCATTACTCACTCGGACTCACTCAGACTCACGCCTCGATCTGAGTCCGAGTGAGTCTGAGTGAGTCGACTCATGAGTGAGTTTGCCGACCTATGTCGTTGACACATACTTATTACCTCTATACGTGGCTTGCCAGAGCCTCGTAAAGTGATGGAAGAAGCTCATAACCAATAGGCAACTCAAAATTCTTATCGCGAAGGTCACTGAAGAAGCGGCCACGTAAGCTCGCAAAATCCAACTAACTTGCCCGATGGAGGAAAGATCAATTTTAGGGCTCGTTTTTCGTTGTTAGACACAGTATTATTGAGAACTAACAGACAATAATACCACGGAAAATATAGAAGATATCATTTGTAGTAATTAGGATATACTTGTGAAGAAAGTAAAGTGGACAAAAAGATAACTTGCCGCCGGCAGGAACCGAACCTGCGACCTTCGAATAACGCGTCCGATGCTCTACCACTGAGCTACGGCGGCGGTCATCCTCCCGTCCACTTTATGGTGTATATATGTGTAGTTAAACCTAGGAGTGTTAGTCAGCGTTGATCGCAGCCATGTCGGCGAGTGTGGAACACTCTTTTTCTGCCTCTTGGCGTCACGTAGCACGTGATAACCTGCCGGCGGCAAGTTATCTTTCGTCAGCTTTACTTTCTTCAAATTTATATCCTAATTACTACAAATAACATCCTCTATACTTTCCGGGGCATTATTGTCTGTTATAAACGTGCCCGATGCAACTCGGCGGCACAAAATATGAGCTCGAAGGGGACGTGTAGATCCTTTCGCAGCCTCATAGACCTAAGTGAAACCAGGGGGAAACCAAAAGACAACTGCAGAGGGCCATGCGTGGCGTTCAAGGCACCTCGCAACAACTGGCAGACTCCTTGTGTGGCAAGTACCTCTGGCGCACAGAGGACCCGGTTCACCAAAAGTACACATGCATGATGTGCACCCAATGAAACACTAGAAGCACCTTTGAGTAAGACCTGCTGCTGGGCGAATTGGTCGCATTAAAGGGATGCGTGTACTAGCGCAATCTAGGAAAGAAATACGCGACAAAGAAGTAGGAGGAAGCAGATAGGTCGGGCACCCTTTGAGCTTCACCTGAAACCTGCATTAGCAAAAATGAAAAAGGGACGCTGCTCCAGTTAGAGCCACGTAACTGTTAGTGAACCTATCGCACCAAACCTATAATACTCCGCTAGAATTCATCAGCCAGATTTGGGTACTCGCACAGGAGTGGAAGACCTCGTTGGTGACTAGTAGGGCGTGCACCCCTCTCTTCCACCTCCCCCCACACGAGAGTCATGGGAGACCGCGACTGCACGGGACCAGAAGCCCAACGGGCCCGAGTCCCAAGGGCGGCAACCTAGTATCCTGGTGTCCCGGACTAAGGACACCGATCATCAGGGGCCACCAGCATCGGCCTCCGAAACCACTCTTTATTTTAAAGAAAGTGTGCTCCTCCTCGTCTGCATGTCATGTTTCTACATGAATTTGCTGTTAGGCACTATTTAACGTATTTCTAACCAGATGCTATCTCTATCATACTTTAATTTTTGAGCCTTAATCGCTCGTGACATTTCTTTTCACGTCATCACTGATGGGTATCAAGCACTCACGTGCTGGTGTTCCTTGATTTGTTGCCATTGTTTTCTTATTTTGTGTACCACGGCTAGCCGACAAATATCTCGCTTTTTTTTTAACACGAAATTGTTTTATGCCGGGGTTCACCAAGACTTCATTGACTTATTTCCGTCACGGAAATGACGTGAAAGATATAAAGGATCGGATGGCAAAGAAAAAAAGTTCCGTCAATGGGAATCGAACCCACGACCGCTCGGTCAGCAGCAACAGAAGCCGGGCACGCTATCCACTGCGCCACGGTCACAGACACTAGAAGCTTCACAAACGCGCCCTTTATATCTACCACTCTCCCGGTCGGCGGGGTGGTGTTGCCCTCTTGTAGCGGTGAAGTAAAGTAATTCTTCATTACTGTGGCCTCTGCGATTAGCACCTGCAACACGTTACACGTCCCTCCCATTCGGCGCGTTTTCAATAGAAGTTCAATTTTGTCAAGGTCTTCACACACCGCGAGGTGGCGACCTTAGCCAAGCGTCGTAAAAGCATCGGCCTCGCTCATAGCTCTGCGACGCGCGCCTGCCTCACCTGGCCGTAACATCGCGTTCCCCGCTCACGCGCTCTCTCTAGAAAAATCGCGGCCCGCCTACTGGGCCGGCACGACGCGCTTTGCATTTCCCTCTAGTCCGTGGTGTTCAGTTAAATCACATTTTGACATGCCACGGGATGGCGACCAAGTTCCGCGTCCAATGTGTGACGTTCTTCTGGCTATCACACCTAGTTCTCTGATTACGCTTTCACCGTTAACTACTACACCACAAGGGTATGTTTAATCATTTAGCAGGGACGTTAGTCGTCGGGATGGAGATGTACCACCAACCACCAAAGTGGGCACATCCACATTAAACGGTGCTATAGCTGCCAGACATCAATATACATTGTGCAAACTCTCTTATATAAATGTACAGTAAAACATTCACTTACTTCTGTAAGAGCAAGCTTTACTTTCATGTTATTCCGATTCCTATGACGGAGGGATCAGCCTTGTTTTTTCACTCCCGACTGACCGCTTGAGTCCCATCGTATCCGCTAGATTGCGGGAAGACCAACCAGTTTGCCATACTAGAGAGTAGAGCATAAAGAGTTATGGCCGTTTAGCGCGAAACAATAACGAGGCAAGGGGAAAAGGGCAGCGTGAACGCAAATAACACAAATAACAAACGAGGCAAGCAGCGTAATAGGAGGGAGCTTTTCTGTTATAATTTTTTATGGTGTACTCTGCAGTATGAACCGACTAGCCCAGCAATGTGTTCTTTCGGGTTGTCATACCCGATCGACGACTTCTCGCCTGCGGCAGACGGGCGACCAGGCTTAACACTGACCGACAAAAACGCCAACTTTCACTACGTCGGGCCTTGCGTTTATTAGAACACAGGATTCCCTCAGTCTTGCTTGGACAGCACGTCCTTTATCCACGGAATGTGGCTGCTAATGCGCAGAAACATGCCGCTGATACTGGGGCCCATGCTCACGTCCTCCTTGAATGTTGCCAGGCCGGGACACACGTAGCGGCCGTTGCCGCCCTTGGGGACACAGGCCAAGCCGCCACCGGTGCACGACTGGCGGGAGAAAATGGCAACAACACGTTAGTGACATCTCGACGTTCAACATTGTCCCATTGTTGGGGCGGTGCAATCCTGACAGTGACACAAATTCAACTTCATTAGAAAAACTTGCGCCGGAGAAAGCAAGTCTGAAAGAAGCAATATGACAGTGGCGGGCACAATCCTAGAAACTGGGGTCGTATTCACAAAGGTTGCTTTTACGTACGCTGTTCTTATCAACCCCCCACCCTGTTCCCATGTGTAGGGTAGCAAACCGGTTTTCCTAAACCGGTTAACCTCCCTGCCTTTCCTTCTCTACTATTTCTTCTTCTTTCATCAACAAACTCGCGAAAGAAAAAAGAACGCCTTTTGCAGTAGTTCTCCGTTGAAATGGGGCAAATATTTCACTTGCCTTCGATAATACACCATTACTACGAAAAAAGCTAAAAAGAAGTATTGCCATGAGCATCTCCTAAATATTATCAGCGACAGACGTAAAATATTTCGGAACGATATTAACCCAAACACTTTATCACATAAAATTTCACTGAACCACCCTGATGGGTCACGGGTACCAGCTCAGCAGTGATCTGATCTAAAGAATTCTCAGTTTTCCTCAGTCTTTACTAATGAGCCACCCGACAATCTTCCATTTGCCTCCCGGCACGACTTTCCCCAGATGCCACCCATAACCATAAATGCCGAAGGTATCCAAAAAGTTATTAACCAAATACCAACATCGAGTGTCCCTGGTCCTGATAACATCCCGGCAAATATACTAAAATCCACTGCAGCTATTACGAGCCGCATTCTGTATATCATATTTTCTCAGTCCTTTTCTAAAGGTACCATACCTGAATACTGGAAAATAGCCAAGGTAACACCAGTATTCAAATCAGGTGACCGATCTAACACGTGTAATTATCGCCCTATTTCACTGAAATGCATTGCCTGCAAAATTATTTATTCGCACGTTGCCCACCACCGCGATTATAACGGCTTTTTCTTCAAAAATCAACACGGCTTCCGACCTGGTCTGTCCTGTAAAACTCAGCTGATTGAATTCATCACTGACCTCCAATTAAACTTAGATTGAGCGCTACCAATATGTTGAACTAAATAAATATAAATCACACCTTAGGCCTATTGAATTTGGGGTTCCTCAGGGTAGCATACTAGGACCGATTCTCTTCCTTTTCTATATTATTGCTGTTGTAAACATTTATGAGGATTGTATATATAGTATATATGCCGACGATTGCTCGGTACTTCTTGAATGGAGAGGCTTGGAGACCACAACGCCAAAAGGTGATACATTCTATCATAACTTACAGATCTGGTGCAAGTTCAATAGGCTTACTTTAAAGGGCCCCTCACCAGGTTTGACAATTTTGAGCTAACGAGCGCAATGCATACACTGGGCGTTCACGATCACGTCTGCCAAAATTTGCAACGCTACGCGCCGCGGAAATGGATCAAATTTCAAGGTGAACGCTGCTTGCCCTTCCTCTCGCGGGCGCGCGCTTTAGAGAATGAGGGTATGATGTACATGAGAAAATGGTCCTACGTAGATGGTAGTGCTGTGACGTCGCTCCTCTACGTAGACGACTGTGCTCTGACGTCGCCAACAGTAGCGCGTGACGCTGCGATAATTATTTGACACGACATGTGTAGTTTGTGTAATTTGTTGCTTGAATAGATTAATAAAACTTGAGAGAAATAATGAGACACACAAAGGGAATGTGTGCGTCTTTTTCATTCTTTTTTTCGTGAATTGCAGCGACATGCGGGGCTAATGTGCCTCCCTTTCCCATGCGTTCGTGTCCCCGCGGTTAGCGCATCGAGCAGACGCCAGCCCTGGAAACGAAAGTAATGTTCTAGCGCGTTCGAGCACTCATTATGCTCGTTTATTCTACCGCGTCCAAGGAAACGTTAATGCGGCACTGGTTCATGATACCGCCACTCTCGTGCCCGTACAATTGTCTCAACTTTCATGCCCGTCCCCAGGGCTTAAAGTCTCCCTTCATTGGAGAGGGGGCCCTCATAAAGCGGATATATATATATATATATATATATATATATATATATATATATATATATATATATATATATATATATATATATATATATATATATATATATATATATATATATATATATATATATATATATATATAACACAGACGCGGTGCGCGCTGGCATATTGAATAATAAACGCAGGATTTCTATAGATATATCGGTCAAGATCCACTTTCGCGGTCGTATTATCCAATTTGGGGCAAAAATGTGATCGTATTAAACGCATGAAAATGCATTATTTCCGAGGGATGTTGGCCGGGAGTAAAACAAAAATGTATTAGGCTGAAAAACGTATTATGCAGAATCGTATCAACGAGATTCCACTGTATATAATAACATATGCTATAGATTAAGCGTTAAGAGAGGTGTTTGCGATGATCACACTGCAGTGAAGCCAACTGTCTCTCTAACTGAACAAATGCTTATGAATGCTATAAAAATATATTTCGGGCATTTATTCAACGTGTCAGTCCAATCAAGCATTAAATGAAATTATTTTGGGAACGATTCTTCAAAAATAACACGTGATATACAGGCTTAAAGATATGTCAACTCAAAGTAAGTAACATTAGTTGACTCACTGGATTCAGAACCTCAGGCACGGCAGTGCTATTATTTTATTTTCGCTACCCCTTGCCTAATAAAGTGGGGAAATTACATACGTCTTTGTAATTACAGACTTGTGATGCACAACTAAATGAATGAAAATTTAGTGGCAAACTAAACAGACCATAGTGAACCATTACTGATGCACGAGCAGGTAGCTTCACACTCAGGTGCCTTGTGAAACAGTATGCTACGCCAAGACGCTCTGTCGAACAGGGTGGTGACCCGTGGTTTCAGGAGGCGTTGCCCGTGCTGTTCAGTGTCTCAGCGAATTGCATTCAACAGTACGACGATACCTGTTTTCTTCTGTTTTGCTAACACCCCGTCAACCAAACATTCGCGATTAACTAATCATTATTCGTGAAATTGCAGAGTATAATTTCCCCGCACAAAGCACTAATGCCAAAAAATTCAACTCCAGCACTTGCCAAATGGGTGCCGCAGTGCCGCCGTCGGACTGCCGAGGGGGGGCCGGGCCCCTCCTTAAAAAATGGAGGGGGGGCCGGGCCCCCCCCCGGGCACCCCCTGACTTTAAGCCCTGCCCGTCCCGCAGAGACAGGCAGTACACCACAGAGAACGCCGACAAAACGCCCATGACCGCTACATAAAAAAGAAGGTAGCGGCCGTGCAACGCCGCTCGCGTGCTCCGGCTGGCTCGGGCACGTCATGCGCACGTGACCATGCATGCGCATGACGTGTTCATGCGTATGTGTCAAGTGAAGAGGGCAGGGAGGGATTTGGCTTGCGAAGGCTACACGGGGCCAGTGGCAAGGGTTTGAAACTCGCCTCCTCGCATCATGGTTTCGCGCCGCTACAAATTATTGTTTTTCTCAGCTCGTAAAGAACCGATTTGAAAAATTCTTGCGGCATACTGCTCTTCATTCGGCACACAACAACTTCCAGCGTCTAACTAAAATTTGCTATGTGGCCTGGTGAGGGGCCCTTTAAACGAATCGAAAACTAAATGTGTGTTGTTCCGTGCCCCGGGCATTTGAAGAAACATCGACGATTATATAACTATCGGACCATTTCAAATGAAAATAGAGAAACATATTAAGATTCTCGGCGTAATTTTTTCAGAAAATGTGTCCTGGAATGAACATGTGAAAACCTTATTGCCAAAACGAAGCAGAGCAGCCAATGTATTAAGCGGGAACCGTCGCACTTTTCCTGTTGATGATGATATCTGGGGTTTAACGTCCCAAAACCACGATATGATTATGAGAGACGCCGTAGTGGAGGGCTCCGGAAATTTCGACCACCTGGGGTTCTTTAACAAGGGTTGAAAGTTGGGCGAGTTGGTACGGGAACATCTTAAGAAAAAAACTGCGCAGCAGGACGAGTCACCAAGAAAGAACTGACGAAAACGAGCGCAGAGTCACAACTAGTTTATTGAAAACCGTGTCAACCTTAAAAAGCCGCAGCAAAGGTGATGTGTCACAAACAACGAAAAAACACGTCAATCCGCGTAACCAATAAACAACACCGGTCAAAGATTTCAAATTGACGATCACTGCCGCCTAGTTAATGATAGCACGTGGACCGCAGATAATCGAACTCCTTGTCGGACAAACTGATAGAGGGAGCGCTGACACATCTTTCACCCTTTCCTCTGATGTGGAAGGCCTCTATTATCTTGCGGCCCATGTATCTACTATGCCTGGACACTACTTTCGCGTCATTAAAAGCGGGTTCACACCCACACTCCCCGCAATGCGCGCGCAAACGAAGCCCGGGGTACAGGAAAGTGACCGCTCGTGCTCTCTTAGTCTGACGTTGATGCATCTACCGCTTTCTCCGATGCACGATTTGCCGCACGTTAAGGGGACCTGCTAAACAATGCCTACCTTGCATGGTACATATTTATTCTTATGCCGTACATGACATTGATTGCTCTGCTGCCGTTCCATCCTATGGTTAACTAAACTGCAGACCTTCGAAAGCTTAGCTGGCGCTGAGAAGGCAATACGTACGCCATACTTTGAGCCTATTTTCTTTAACCTGTGGGAGAGGCCATGGATGTACGGGATCACCGCGAACTTAATCTTGTCAGTGGCCGTCTTTCCCTCTCCTTGTGCATTTCCTTCCCTTTGTTTGATTACGCGAACCAGTTTATTACAGACAGTGGCAGTCACATGGTCTGGATAACCAGTGGCGTTTAGCCTTTCCGTCTGTTTAATGAAGCTATTCTGCATTTCGTGAGTACACGATTTGTCTAACGCTGCTTGCAAGGCCGTAAAAGCTATGCCTATCTTAATGACCTTCGAGTGACTCGAACCATAATTAAGCAGCGGTTTTTTGGCCCTGGCATTATATGCCCAGCACACATGGTCCGTCTTAAATTGAAGTTCTAGATCCAAAAACTGTAGGCTAAGATCATGCCAATATTCTAAGGTGAACTTGAGACCTAGACCTTGCGCGCTAAATTGTCCAAGAACACGATCGGCCGTTTCCTTATATTTCTCTCTTCCAAAAAACACCAGGTAGTCAACAACGTACCTAAATATCTTGACCGAGTCACTTAAACAGTCCTGGATGGCTCTATCAACACAGCTCAGAAAAATGTCATTGAGTACAGGTGCGACACTGGAACCGATACAAACACCGGTTTTCTGCACGAACAGTTCATCCCCGATGCCAACCGCGGTAGATTCCAAATACAACGCCAAAAGTTCTAGGAATGTTTCCACTGACACATTGCTTTGTCGCACGAAGTATGCCTCGTCGTTGAAATCAGTAATGCACTTCTTGACGCTGCGAAGAACTTCCTGTTGCGGCAGAGAATAAAATAAATCTTCCACGTCTATGCTGGCCGCAGCGCAGCATCCAGGGTTTTCTTCCTTCAGGAACCTCACCAACATGCGTGAATCTGGGATTCTGAAGGGATCCTGGATCACTAGGGACGCCAGTTGCTGCTGGAGGAATCCGGAAATCGCGCGAAGCCACGTGCTTCTTTCTCAGATAATGGCCCTGAGCGGCGCATGAGGCTTGTGGGTCTTCACTGTGTAAAAAACATGCAGTGTCAACCTTGGGGCCTTCTTTACTTGGGCAGCCACATCTGTAAGTCCTACCTTTTCGAGGTAGTTTAAGGCTGGTTGTCTTAAATGCTTAGCGCTTCCTCCTATTTTCTTAAAGTTCTTCCCTCCTCTGTTCCTCTTCTGCTTTTTCAGCATACATTGCTTCGTCCATAACCACAAAGTGGCCCTCTTTGTCTGAATTCAACACCCTAAGGTCGTTCTCTACAAAATAATCAACAAGTGGTCGCAGACTCACCCGCTTTTTGTAGACCTCTCTTTGGCTTGCCACCACTTCGACACACTCTTCTGATGCTCTGGCCCCAAGGTCTTCAGGAACTTTGTTCGAAACTGCCTTCGCGAAAACCACCCTGTCGACTGGTGAAGGGGAGAACTGAAAGGCGAACTTCGGCCCTTTACGAAGAGTGTTAAGGTGTATTTCCGGTACTTCTTGGTCGCCAAGAACAAGTACGTCTTCATTCCTGCCAGGTTGTCTCTTCCGCTTCTTGGGTAGGTGAGGGAAGATAGTCTTCCACAAAAATTCAGTTGTCTCGTCGCTCGTCTTGCACCAGGCTCTGAAGCGTTGATTACTTTGCTCTTCCACTCCCTGTGCCGCGCACGCAATCCTTAAGCGTCTTTGTAGTACCTTGCGTTGCGCCACCATTCGGAGGCAAGGATGCTGCACACCCTCCTAGCGTGCCCTGTAGACGGTTGCAAGGGTCCGAATGCGGCAACGAGCCAACGAGCCTTAAACTACCTCGAAAAGGTAGGACTTACAGATGTGGCTGCCCAAGTAAAGAAGGCCCCAAGGTTGACACTGCATGTTTTTTACACAGTGAAGACCCACAAGCCTCATGCGCCGCTCAGGGCCATTATCTGAGAAAGAAGCACCTGGCTGCGAGCGATTTCCGGATTCCTCCAGCAGCAACTGGCGTCCCTAGTGATCCAGGATCCCTTCAGAATCCCAGATTCACGCATGTTGGTGAGGTTCTTGAAGGAAGAAAACCATGGATGCTGCGCTGCGGCCAGCATAGACGTGGAAGATTTATTTTATTCTCTGCCGCAACAGGAAGTTCTTCGCAGCGTCAAGAAGTGCATTACTGATTTGAACGACGAGGCCCACTTCGTGCGACAAAACGATGTGTCAGTGGAAACGTTCCAAGAACTTTTGGCATTGTATTTGGAATCTACCGCGGTTGGCATCGGGGATGAACTGTTCGTGCAGAAAACCGGTGTTTGTATCGGTTCCAGTGTCGCACCTGCACTCAGTGACATTTTTCTGAGCTGTGTTGATAGAGCCATGCAGGACTGTTTAAGTGACTCGGTCAAGATATTTAGGTACGTTGATGACTACCTGGTGTTTTTTGAAGAGAGAAATATAAGGAAACGGCCGATCGTGTTCTTGGACAATTTAGCTCGCAAGGTGTAGGTCTCAAGTTCACCTTAGAATATTGGCATGATCTTAGCCTACAGTTTTTGGATCTAGAACTTGAATTTAAGACGGACCATGTGTGCTGGGCATATAATCCCAGGGCCAAAAAACCGCTGCTTAATTATGGTTCGAGTCACTCGAAGGTCATTAAGATAGGCATAGCTTTTACGGCCTTGCAAGCAGCGTTAGACAAATCGTGTACTCAGGAAATGCAGAATGGTTTTATTAAACAGACGGAAAGGCTAAACGCCGCTGGTTATCCAGACCATGTGACTGCCACTGTCTGTAATAAACTGGTTCGCGTAATCAAACAAAGGGAAGGAAATGCACAAGGAGAGGGAAAGACGGCCACTGACAAGACTAAGTTCGCGGTGATCCCGTACTCCATGGCCTCTCCCACGGGTTAAAGAAAATAGGCTCAAAGTATGGCGTACGTATTGCCTTCTCAGCGCCAGCTAAGCTTTCGAAGGTCTGCAGTTTAGTTAACCATAGGATGGAACGGGAGCAGAGCAATGAATGTCATGTACGGCATAAGAATAAGTATGTACCATGCAAGGTAGGCATTGTTTAGCAGGTCCCCTTAACGTGCGGCAAATCGTACATCGGAGAAAGCGGTAGATGCATCAACGTCAGACTAAGAGAGCACGAGCGGTCACTTTCCTGTACCCCGGGCTTGCATTTGCGCGCGCATTGCGGGGAGTGTGGGTGTGAACCCGCTTTTATTGACGCGAAAGTAGTGTCCAGGGATAGTAGATACATGGGCCGCAAGATAATAGAGGCCTTCCACATCAGAGGAAAGGGTGAAAGATGTGTCAGCGCTCCCTCTATCTGTTTGTCCGACAAGGAGTCCGATTATCTGCGGTCCACGTGCTATCATTAACTAGGCGGCAGTGATCGTCAATTTGAAATCTTTGACCGGTGTTGCTTATTGGTTATGCGGATTGACGTGTTTTTTCGTTGTTTGTGACACATCACCTTTGCTGCGGCTTTTTAAGGTTGACACGGTTTTCAATAAACTAGTTGTGAGTCTGCGCTCGTTTTCGTCAGTTCTTTCTTGGTGACTCGTCCTGCTGCGCAGTTTTTTCTTAAGATGGGGTTCTTTAACGTGCACCTAAATCTAAGTACACGGGCCTCATACATTTTCGCCTCCATCGAAAATGCAGCCACCGCGACCGGGATTTGATCCCGCGACCTTCGGGTCAGCAGTCGAGTGCCATAACCACTAGACCACCGTGGCGGGGCACACTTTTCCTGTTAGCATTTAAAGAATGTTGTATTTCGCGCTCTTCAACTCTCACTTATATTATTGCACACGAATATGGGGAAACACAACATTATCAAACCTAAATAAATTATTCTTGGTCGAGAAAAAAGCACTTCGTTCAATAGCAAACGTCTCGTTTCAAGAACACACAGAACCTTTATTCCACAAACATAAAATTATGAAGATTCACAACATATACAAACAAAGTACTGAGAACATACAAAAATGCCACATTAGGAAGAACAGAGTTATTCGAAACAATAGCAAATCTTCGAGCAAATACAATTTCCTCCTTTCAGGTGTCACCCACCATACCATGTTCCTTTCTCGCGTACCCATTATGGGAAAGAAAAGCTTGATTATGTACTCCCAATCACACTAAATCGAGTAGAACAAAGAAATGTGGACGTTACTAACAAAACGTTACTAGATCTGTTTATGTAAATATGTTGGAATACTCAAGTTTGTATATTTACAGTAGCCCGTTTTACTAAGGCGATTGAAAACTAAAACATACATTGATGTTTTTTTATCACAACATCGTCGATGATATAACTACTTTTGGAATAGCATTGTATATCCTGTGGCTATATAGATTAATTTTGCTTAGATGTTTCGTCCTGTCACTGCTGCTGTACGGGTGACCAGAGCTTAGCCAAGCTGTGCAAGCGCAGCATTTTCTCTGGTCCCCTATTTTCGCAGTGACAATGCACTGTACTGTCTGAAGCGAAAATAAAATTTGATTTGACTGATTGATTGATTGAGATTCTCCGCTTGAAAGTGGCGTCATAGATTTCTCTAAAGGCTTCAATCACGTCGCTCATCAACGACTAATAAACAAACTCTTTCTTAACTTGGACCCCTTAACCCTGTCATGAATCAGATCCTTCCTAGCAGATCGACTCCAGTTCACTGACATTGCCGGTCTTCATTCCACAACAGCTTCCGTTAAATCCGGCGTCCCTCAGGGGTCCGTGCTCGGCCCCTTACTCTTTCTAATTGATGTAAACGATATACCATTACGAATTTCATCATACATTCGGTTATTCGCGGATTATTGTGTCCTGTATTGTCGAAAAAGCACCATCAACAACCAGTAAACTCTACAAAACGACCTGTCCTTACTTGAAAACTGCAGTTAACTTTGGATGATGCAGACTAATGTTTTCAAACGCAGTCATGAGCCTATCTCGCAAGCAGTCTAACTCGGAATACGCCTACCATTTCTTTATCTTCGGCCGCCGCTGACAGATGCTACAACTTGGCTTTTTGCGCTTCTAGTTTGGCGTACCTCTGGCTGCATCGTTCAAGTTCCCGGATACAGTCCCGTGCCAAAGGATCTGTGCAGTCCTCACCGTATCTGGCATCACCGAGGTGATTACCTGGCTGGGTGATTCAACGTCTTTCACCAACAGGAGGGAGAGCGCCACTAACAGCGCAGGATACTGCACTCTTGACGAGAGACGTTGAGTCACCCAGCCAGGTAATCACCTCGGTGATGCCACATGTCGTGACGACTGCGCAGATCCATTGTACGGGACCGTATCCAGGAACTTGAACAACGCAGCCAGAGGTACGCCAAACTAGAACTGCAAAAAACCAAGTTGTAGCATCTGTCAGCGGCGGCCGAAGATCCCAGAGTGGTGTTGACAGGGCCGAGTATTTAGGGCTTTTCGGTGCAGCATGCTGCGCTGTTAGTGGCGCTCTCGCCTGGCGTCGTAGCCACGGTCCCCATGTTGCCAGTTAGCGGTGGTTCCCGGTGCTCGAGCCGCGCGGGGCCGGCACACACGCTAGCTGGGGAACGAGGCGCCAGAGAGGGGCGGCGCTCTTGATTCCCGCAAGCTTTAGATGACAATGTGCAAAGCACACAACATAACATTCAATTCATTTCACATTTTTTGTTTTTTATGCACACACACTGCTGCTCTATTATGCCGTCATAGCGGCAATCGGAAAGGGTAGATGATTGATAACTCGACGGGCACAAATTCGCCGAAATATAGAGCTCCGTATTTTCCAGCCTTTCTGCACTACTTCACTGTCACAACCACGTGACAATATGATTACAACAAAACTGTGACCTGTGCGCTTCGCGAACACCAACTTTAAATTATAATGTTCAAAGCACAAGATAACAATGAGTTCATTTCATATTTTATGTATTTTATGCAAACACACTGCTGCCCTATATGCCACCATAGCGGCAATCGGAAAGGGCAGATGACACTGGCGTACCAACTCGTTCGCGAGTGGGGGGGCTGGCGTCGCCCACTCTGTCTGCCGGTGCAGGCTGGGACGCCCGATACCGCGACAACACAGCATTGTTTATTAACATTTTGGAAATATTACCGTGACTTAAAAAGTACACTCAAATTTAAACTGATCATCTGAGCATTCCACCTGCAAACTTCACAGTCTCAGTTTGGCGATGTAAATAC